>NC_056748.1:656745694-657045694 GCF_019279795.1 Protopterus annectens
AGAATCAAACCAAAACTAAATCATAGAAAATCCACATCTACATCTCCAATATAAATGACACTCATCTTCAGCTTGCCATACCATCAAACCATTTCTTTCCATTTAGAATCCTGTTTCTCATAACCAGTCTTCACCGATAGCTGAACAGTTTTACTAGCTATATACTTTGTTTTGTGGTACTGCTCAACCCCCCACCATCTCTGTGCTTCTAATACAAAACCATTCTTAACTACAGTATTAACATTTTCTGCCCTACCTATTTCCTTCTTTCATCTCCATTTCTTTAATTTTTAAGCATTAATCACATGGTCTAATATCTATCCGACAACCCCATTAATATATCCCTTCAAATGCTCAGACTAAACCCAGTTGGACAAACCCAGTAAACAAAAGCAAAATAAATAAATAAAATCAAAGTAAAATATTGACTGGAGTTGTATTCCATCAAAAATGTAGTTATTTTTAGTAGGGAGAGAGCAGTCTCTCTGTGAAAGCAGCTGACATGCTGTCATTTGAGCACAGTTAAATGAACTTTGATATAGATGACCAGGGACAGAATGGGAGTGTAACCAAGCTGAAATATATTACTATAAGCACAGTTCACTTTCCTTGACCACACACAGACTTCAGAGTTGTACAAAACAAGACAATGATTTGTCTTTGGGAACATAGGGGTATAAAATTGAAATATTTCCCATTAAAAATAAATAAGATATGTTTTATTTATAAACAATTAATTTGACTTCTTCCAGTCAAAAGAGGTGTTGTACTCTATCAGAAGGGACATAAGATAAGTGGGCAGTCTTTGGTCAAAAGGAGCTAAACTATTGTTTTCTGGTATTCAATGCAATAAATTAAGTTTTGAGGAGGTAAACTACATTCTGTGGTACTTAGTGAATGAAATGAAGACACAAATTAGATTATTACAGATGCTAAGCACACTTACTGTGTATTTTTATTAGAATCTCACAAGCTGAATGTATTCATTCAATTTGGTTCTCAGGAAATGTACAGCTATTTCTTTTTTCTTGCAAGGGCAGTTATTCGATTAACTCTGAAACAAAGGTATAACATATGTGCAGTTTATAACTAAAATATATTGTCTAGAAAAAAATTTATACAAAATGTCAAACTTTTTCAGAAATACATTGGGAGGTTTCTTTTGCACTTTGGTGGTAGCAGAGAGCTAAATTCAACCCATCCAAGGCGGGAACTACTGATTGATAGTTTGTTGTGTTTTTATCTGATTGGCCTAAGGATTTAACTTTACAAAAGTCTTTCATGCTGCTGGTATCAAAGCCCTGTGCAAACATGGTTCCCTGTGCTTCCATATGAGCAAACCTCTCTAATTTAAAATCCTCTGTAGGAAACACTGTCCATAGTCTCCCACTGTTCACAGCTGCTTGAAAAGCTGCCAGTTTGTGCAGATGGTGGTAACACTGGAGGTTCATCTAATGGTATACTAGTAAACACTCTCACTTTGACCTTTAAGTGACTCTCCCTTAGTCCTTCCCATTGAGAAATTGTGTTTCTTTGCCTTACATAACATAGGCTAGATTCAGACCTGCTGAATCTAGACTGTTCTGTATCACTGTGTTCTTAAACCAGCCATCTTACAGTAAGAGGACCTCCTTGCACCTTGTGGCAGAAGTGTGTAGCTCAGGACCCACCTGAGTTGGGGATTGCTGCAGAAAGGCTCAGTCTGGGGCTTTGCCATTGGTAATTGTGTTAAAACTGTTTAAAGTTGCCTGTATATAAGCCTCATATTTGCACGGGTTTGTGCTCAGTTTACTGGAGCTGCTTAACATTTGGAAACTTTAGCCAGAGGTCTGGAGTGCATCTGCAGTGAAATCACAGGCATCCACTGAAAAAAATGAAAAATAAGTATATTTTAAGCCAGCACTGCACGTTGTGAACGATATGTAATTGAATTACTGCTTCATTTTTGCTATTTGTGACTAAGTCCTGCTAGCCCACTTCCTTCCCAAATGCCACATTCAGAAAAATCCTACCACAATGAATGGGCAGTTTCCCATCATTTCTCCTGCCAGCTTGATTTATATGGGTATCTTCAAGCAATGTGGCAATTGCTTCATGCATACTGACAACCATTTACTCCTAAAGCAAAGTAGCACCCTATGTTAGAGATGCAAAGCCACTGTGGAATTGGAGTCAATTCTCTCATGTGAAAGAAAACTAGACATCAAACAGGTTGTCAGCACACATGCTTCACCTCTCACACACACATTCACATACTAAGAAAAAAATCACGTCCCAAGAAACTATTCAAAACAGAAACCAAGTCCAAGCAGCTGTAGAGTCGTCACACCGGTTTAATAAAACTTTAAGCGCTTTTCGTTTGCAGTCATTCAAACTTCATCAGAAGTACACACACAAAGAATATCCTTAAATATTAACTTGATCAAAAAACACGGGACAAACAGTAATTAATTTCTTAAAAAGACATTGCCCAAAACTGCATGAACTATATCTAAAGCTAGGTCTTCAATAATTATCTTTGTACACAGTGTATTTGAAACTCTATAAACATGAATGCTAATGTTAAATAAAACTTTAAATAAAACAACAAAATCATATTAGTCCTGATTTGAAGTACCCATAAATACTTTATAACTAGGTGAAAGCATTATTCCCAACTCAACAGTAGTGAAAAAATGATTTAAAAAAAAATTTAGTGACTAACTTTATCTTTGCAAACTTTTAAGTTTACGAACACTAGTAATAGCGCATGAATCATTTAAACCTGGAACATTGTATGCATTAAGTTTAATCTGCCACATTAATTCCAATTCTTCAAGTTTAAAAGCCCCCCCCCCAATATCCTGCAGAATGTTGTCTATAGCCATACATTTGAATTGATGATTCGCATTTAAATGAATATGCTTTGCTAATGCATTATCTAACATTGTGGCTGATAGCATATAGATGCTCATACATTCTGTCCCGCGGCCTACACTCTGTTTTGCCCACATAAAAATGCAGGACAGCATGTGCATCTAGCCAAAAACTGTAAACCTAGAGTTACAGTTGAACCTTGATCTTAGTTTGTGTTGTCCATTTACCACAAATGAGTTGGATACATCCACATGTTTACAATAGTTGCAGTTCTCACATTTAGACATCCCCACTATTCTAGAGGCCCTAGTATGCTGCTTTTCTAATAGGTTTTTGAGATTTCTACCACGTTTAAACACTATAGTTGGTGTACTACCAAGTTTATTAAACAGTATCTGATTACATCTAAATAAATCCCAATTTTTCTGCACTATTTTAGCACAAAGATTACTTTGTGTACTAAATGTAGTTATAAAATTTGTGAAGGTTGAATATTGTGTGGAAGAGACTCACTAATACTTAATATCGCTGATGTATCTAAGACCATAAGGTTGCTACTGCCCATTGGTTTGGTAGCCAAAATGGGCTTAAAGATAAACATTTCTCTTTTATGGGTAACCTCTTCGATTAAAGAATCCAACAGAGGTTCTGGATAGCCACAATATAAAAACAGTTTTTTCAAAAACAAACATTCTCTATGAAAATCTTCATCTTGGCTAGTAATGTGAGAAGCCCTAAGCAACTTAACTTTGATGACAGACCTTTTTTGGTAGAAAAGGTGGCAACTAGAAAAATGAAGAAAGGAGTTAGAATATGTAACTTTCCGAAATATTTGAGCTGTGTAACAACCCAATGTTCTATTTTTAGAAAGCCAAATGTCTAAGTATGATATAGCATCAGTACTAAAATTAGATGTGAAATGTAGAAATTCAGTTGTCTCAAACTTATCTACTAACTCAAACCCTGTCTCTTCGCCTCCTTTAAGTAGGACAAATATATCATCCAGGTATCTAGTGTAGTATGCCAAAAATTTGGAAACATTCATATTGTTTAACACAAAGTTGGATTCCCAGTGTGCCATGACTAAATTGGCCACACTTGCTCCACACGGGGAGCCCATTGCTAGACCTACTTTTTGCAATTAAAACTGGTTGTTAACATAAAGAAATTATTATTAAGTGTAAGGTCTAATAATTCCATCACTAAAAAAATATCCATACTCGGGGCGCCATATTTCTTCATCATTGAGGCCACCCATTCTATGCTAACTTGATGTGGCATACATGTATAAAGGTCTTGAAGTTGTAGTTTTCATTGTATTCCAAGTTGCTGATTTTAGTCAAAAATGACCAAGAGTCCTTACATATTTGGTCTTCGAAAACCACATATTTCTGCAACATTGAGTCAATAACCTTAGCACAGGCATAGGTTGGGGAACCTCGACCATCTACGAGCGGCCTCATGGGTGGGTCTACCAAGTCCTTTTGAATTTTTGGAATACCGAACAAGGACGGATATTTAGGAAATAAAGTGACCATATAATTAAGTAATGCTTGATCTATTTGGCCTTCAATAAAAAGATCATTGATACATATCTTGATTAAATTGTAAGCCTTGTTGACTTCTGACCTAGAACTCAACTGATAAGCATCACTACACAATAACCTTTCCATCCACTCAATATAATCAGCTCTATCAAAAACTACTAGTCCACCCCCTTTATCTGGTTTACATACCCGTATATCTTGTGATTGAATGTATTTTAAATGATCATGTTCATCACTAATTGTATTTGAACAATATTTAGATTTTGAACTGTGACCCACCATATACCTGAAGTCTAGTTCACACAACTGTTCAAAAATCTGCAGAACTGGGTGCAACGGGGAATTAAATATACTAGGTATACGAAACACATTAATGACTTCTGTGTTTGAAGTGTTCTCAAAAAATAACTGAAAGTTTAACTTTCTAGTAAAAGTCTTAATCTCAATGATGGCTTTGACAATGTTCATTTGATGTTGGGGTACATAAATGTAACCTGTGGCTAAGAAATTCACCATATCTAACAAAATTCGCTTGCAGAGAAATTATACACTCTAAAATCTGCTTCATTGTTACACATAACTTTAGGACCTGGTTGATGCTGTTGTGTCTCTACAGAATTACCAAGTGGTTTAAACAAACTGTTAACATCATTTTCAACAATTACTTGTGAACGTGGATCAACAGGCACGGATGAAGGGGAGGAAACCCTGAATGAGGCAAACGCTACCTCACTAACGGAATCTTCCCTAGTCATTACATTTGATTCCTGTTGAATTTTGACTTGTCCTTGTTCCCTTGAAAGTTTCTTTGTTCCCTTGAAAGTTTCTTTAGCCAGAGGTCTGGAGTGCATCTGCAGTAAAATCAAAGGCATCCACTGAAAAAAATGAAAAATAAGTATATTTTAAGCCAGCACTGCATGTTGTGAACGATATGTAATTGAATTACTGCTTCATTTTTGCTATTTGTAACTAAGTCCTGCTAGCCCACTTCCTTCCCAAATGCCACATTCAGAAAAATCCTGCCACAATGAATGGGCAGTTTCCCATCATTTCTCCTGCCAGCTTGATTGATATGGGTATCTTGAGGCAATGTAGCAATTGCTTCATGCATACTGACAACCATTTACTCCTAAAGCATAGTAGCACCCTATGTTAGAGATGCAAAGCCACTGTGGAATTGGAGTCAATTCTCTCATGTGAAAACAAACTAGCCATCAAACAGGTCAGCACACACGCTTCACCTCTCACACACAAACTCACATACACAGAGGTACTCAGTAAAAGCCTACCAAAAGAACAGAGACCTCCCAAATACACATCACCCACACTCACCACTAAGCAAAAAGAAACCACTACACATATCAACACACACACCCATGTCTCAATAAACAAGTCCCTAAGACAAAACACATCAAATGTCTTAGTCACAGGTGACTCCATAGTGAGACACACAGATGTTCCCCTTACCAGACTGGACAAAGAAAAGGTTATGGTCAGATGCCTGTCAGGTGCCAGGATCCAAACAATCATGAACACACTCAGGTTACTCAACAAGTACTGTTATGACTCTGTCATAGTCCATGTTGGAGTGAATGACTTGAAACATACCTCTCTGGACTATCTGAAGAGAGACATGATGGAACTCTCTGTGTCCCAGACAGGTATGTCCCTAGCCTTAAGCAGTAGCCTACCCTCACCCAGGATGATGCCACAGTATAAACAAAAAATTATTGAGTTCAATAATTGGCTCAGCTTCTGGTGTCAGTCCAGGGTGATCCAGTAACTGTCAGCTGGGAGGATATGGTAGACAGATCTTGCTGCTTTGGTAGAGATGGTCTGCACCTGTCCTCCCTAGGCTTTTGGATACTGGAAAAGGCTCATGCCACCCCCATAGTGCCTTTTTTTAAGCAATGTCAAAACAATGCATTTTTCAATGTAACAAAATCTAATTGAGACAAACTCAGGGCTGTGCTGCTTAATGCTAGGAGTTTAAACACGAAACTGCACTCCCTGGAAGCATTTCTCACCTTAGAGGATGCTGACATCTGTATAGTTACCGAGACATGGTTTAAGCCTGCTGAGGGCACCCTGGCCATGCAAGGCTACAATGCCTTCCATATGTTCAGATCTCAAAATGAGCATAAAGGAACCAAAGGTGTTGTAGTATCCATCTTCATTAAAACCAAATATTCTTCAAGACTGGTCAAACAGCATGACCCTCTCAAACTACTCCATCTCCAAGTACCATACCACATCATTGCTAGCAATAGATCCCCACCATGATCCATGATAAGCACACTGCCTGCCTTGATTTACTGGAATCCCTCACCATACAGCCCAACACCTTAGTCATGGGAGATTGCAACTATCCTTCCATAGACAGGGGGACATACAAGTGCAAAAACACACTCACCCATAAGTTCTTGGACTTTGTTAACACGAATATCCTGGAACAGATAGTCTGCACCCCCACTAGGGGCTCTAATGCTCTAGACATAGTACTCACCAGTATGGTGGGTCACTGTACGTCCCCATGCATGATGCCTTCCCTGGTTAGGTCAGACCACAAAACAGTATTGTTTGAAATAACTACTGGATCCGACACCCTCACAGGAGCAAAACTTATAAAAAACTATCAAAGCTAACTACAGCCTACTAAGTGATAAGAAGCTTCATACCACCTGCAATCGCAGAATTCACTGATCAGCCCCCTTTTGCCCATTTTTCTAGATGGGGTCGGGGTATTGTGTTAACTGTCCCCAACTCTCACGATTCAGTGCCACACTCCTGCTTTCTTCAGCACTCATGCCTGACTGTTGCAGATCTTCTTTCACACAATCCATTCACCTCTTTGCTGGACATCCTCGCTTCCTCTTACCTTCTTCCTGTCAGTCCCAAATCTTCTTCAGCACATTGTCTTCTGCTTTTCTACACATGTGCCCAAACCACTGTAATCTGTTCTGTTTGATCTTTCCTGCAATTGGAGCTACTTTGGCTTCTGCTCTTATGTCCTCATTTCTCTGTCCCACAGTATGCATCCTACCACCTTCCTCATGCACTTCATTTCTATCACCTCTAGCTTCTTCAAATGTTCTGCCTTTACTGCCCAGGTTTCTGCACCATACAGTAATAATGGTCGCACCACTGTCTTGTACACCTTACTTTTCAGCTTCTTTGGCATTCTTCTGTCATAGACTACACCTGATACTCTATGCCAGTTGACTGCAGTCCCTCTGATTCTAGCTTTGACCTCTTCATTCAGACCTCCCTTCTCCTCAACCACCCCTCCTAGATACTTGAAGCTGTTTACCTCTTCCACTATCTTCCCTTCTATCTCTATTCTCTTCTTCTGATTTCCTCAGTTTGCTGCCATTAGCATTGTCTTATCTGTGCTTAGTTTCATCCCATGTGCCTTCAGATTTGCATTTCATTCTCCTATTCTTTGCTGACGTTCTAGCTCAGAGTTTGCCTGCACTGCCACATCATCTGCATACAGCATCTTTGTTGATCTGTCCCCTCCAACCTGTTTGCTAATGTAGTCATCACCAGTATGAACAGCAGTGGGCTCAGAGCTGAACCCTGGTGTACACCCACTCCCACTGGGCAAACCCCTCTGTAAAGCAGAACATTGTTTGTACTTTGAGTCACTGGGTCCCTGTACATAGCCTGCACTAATTCTATCAGTGTTTCTGGGACTTCAAACCACTGTAGTACTGCCAAGATCAGCTTTCTTGAGACCTTGTCATATGCTTTCTCCAAGTCTAGGAATGCCCAGCTGGACTCTCTCCTCATTTCTAGCTTCTTCTCAAGTATCTGTCTCAATGCAAACATTGTGTCAATTGTGCAACATCCAGATCTGAATCCAAACTGCTCATCTCCCATCTTACATTCTACTACTCTGCATATCCGTTTATCACTCACCCTCTCCAGAACTTTCATGCAATGTGATAGGAGTTTCATGCCTCTGTACTGCCCAGAGTTGTGGATGTCCTCTTTGTTCTTGTATACTGGCATGAGTATGCTTATTCTCCAGTCATATGGGATACGCCTTTCTCTCCATGCTGCTATTAGTACCCTCAGGAGCCATTTCTCAGCCTCACCCAGCATCTTTATCGTATCTGCTGTGAATTCATCTGAGACTGCTGTTTTCCCTGACTTCAACTTCCTTAGTGCTGTTCTTACTTCTTCTAGGTTGGGCTTTTCTTCTTCTCTCATCATAGGCTGTTTCTGGGGCAGTACAGCTTCTGTGGAGTTTTCTTCATTCAGAAGCTGCTGGGAATACACTTTCCATCTGCCTTTGATGTCCTCTGGACTGGTGAGCAGGTTGTTGCTGGCATCCCTTATGAAGGGTGTAGGACTATCTTCTTTATCTTTCTGTCTTTGCCTTGCAACCTGATATAGTTTCTTTGTGCCCTTTACTGAGTCATGTTCCAGAAGTTGGTACAGTGCCTCCGATGCCCAATTCTTTGCTATTGCAACTTCTTTCTTAGCTTCTTTGTTAGACGACCAGTAGTCCTTCCTAGCCTGGTCAGTCTTTTCTGTCCTCCATTTCTTCCTGCATTCCTTCTTTCTTTTGATGACTTTGTGGACTTCTGCATTCCATCACCAGTTTTCCTTATGTACCTTATTTCCATACCTGGATCAGCCACATTTCTTTTCTGTAGTCCTAACAAATGCTGTTTTTAGGTGCTGCCATTCTTCTTCAACTCCGCCTATTTCCTCTTCTTCTTGGGGTGTTAGATCCCTGAGTAATTCCTTGAACTGTTGTACTTTCTCTCCAGTCAACTTCCAAGTCTTCAGCCTGGTCTCTGTTGACCTTAGAGCCTTCTCTTTACACTGCTTGCAGATGATTGTGGCAACTAGTGGTTTATGCTGTGGGCCAACTGTTTCACTGGGGATGACTTTGCAATCATGGATACTACCCTGGTGCCTTTTCCTTACTAGGAGGAAGTCTACCTGGGTTGCATGTTGACTACTCTCGTATGTGATCTTGTGACTCTCTCTCTTTCTGAACCATGCATTGGCTACTATCAAGCCATTTGCCAGACAGAAGTCTAGAATGGAATCTCCTTCTTTATTCCTGTTGCCCCACCCATGTGGGCTCAGGCAGTCCTCATATCCTGTTCTGTCTGTCCCAATATGTGCATTCAAGTCAACCATTATCAACAATTCATGTTGTCTTGCTTTATCTAGTACATCCAGCAACTGCTGTCTGAATGCACCGTTTTCCTCACTATCACAACCCTGCTGTGGGGCATAGGCTGAGATTATGAATACTGCCTTATTACACTGGAGTCTGACTGCCATGAGTCTGTCATTAATTCTGATGATATCCCTTACTGCCTTCTGAAGCCTCTCTCTCACCACAATTCCTACACCATTTCTAGCCTGCGCTCCACCTGAGTAGTACACTTTGGAACCCAAGACAAGTGGCTTTGCTGCACTGACCTTCCATCTCATCTCTTGGATACATAGGATGTCCACCCTCCTTCGTATCATCATGTCATCCACTTCCAAGATGCATCCTGTCAGGGAACCTACATTATGTGTAGCAATTCTTAGTTCATGTTTGGCAGATTGGTTGGTTTTATGTCCAACTTTCACTCAATAGAGCTATCCCAGGTAACCCAAGCTGGACAACTAGACACCGGCCAGTAGCTTATTGACCCAGGGCTGCTGGGCTTTATGGCAGGCACACACTGGCTAATAGGGGAACATATAACCCCCTCCCACCATTAGCAAGGGTCCTCCCTGGCGTGGGTCAGAGTAGGCCAGGTCTTCAACCCACTTATCACTGATAACTACCCATGCCCATTTTTGGAGACATTAGTCAACATGACAAATCACCTAGAGTCATATTTTACACCGCCGAGTGGATAACACTGCCACAGTGTGGAGTCTGTGAGTTTGAGATAGAAACACTCAGCATGTTTTTTGGACATGGGAGAAACCCCACGGAGACACAGGGAGAACATGCAAACTCCAAACAGGCATTGGTTGGAGGTCAGGATTGAACCTTGTACCTTGTGCATGGGAGATGAACATCTTAACCACTAAGCCATCTGGTCTCACTGATCATTACGCAGAAGTGTATACAAATGCCCTGTACAAACTTAAGTGACTGCATAAACTCTGCTGTACCTGACCTTATCAAAACCAGGTCTTCCTGTAAAAACAAGCCACTGTGGTGGACTTTAGGAAAAAACAGATTATATAACAAGAGGAAGAACTATTGTTCAAAAGGAAGAGGGATATATCACTTGCAGAGGAAGAGTTCCCACCTAAGCCTAAACAAGAAAATCAGAAATCTTGTAGAGTCTTCTAAAGCAAATTATGAAACTAAAATCATATCCCTAGTAAAGGATAATCATAAGGCATTCTTTAACTACGTCCAAAGTCTACAAGGGAATGCCCAGCTATGTGCTGACTGGTTGTAGATGGGATCACTCATACTACACTGTAAGATATCACCAACCTGCTAGCTGACAGATTCTGTGCAATCTTCACCTCCCTATCCCCATCTACCATATCCCAAAGTATACCTGACACCAGCCCTGGCAGCCACGGTGGTGCAGCGGTTAGCGTTGTCACCTCACAGCAAGAGGTTCTCCAGTTCGATCCTTGGCTGGGGTGCCTACTGTGTGGAGTCTGCATGTCCTCCCTGTGGTCGTGTGGGTTTCTTCTGGGTACTTCGGTTTCCTCCCACATCCCAAAGACATGCTATAAGTGGATTGGACACACTAAATTGGCCCTAGGTGTGAGTGTGTGCATGTGTGCCCCTTCTGTGGATGGTTGGGTGCTGGGCTGGCAACTCAACACTGTAAAAACTCCACTGCCAATCATGTGCAGACAAGTGATCCGCTGTGGTGACCCCTAACTGGGAAAAAGCCGAAAGAAAAATATACCTGACACCAGCCCTCTGCCTAGTATCTCTAGAGAACAGGTCATCTGTGGAATTGCCAAGGCCAAAAACACGGCCTAAGTGGGACTAGATAATATTCCAGGTTGTTAACTAAACAATCTAAAACTTGGTGTTCTCTTTAATCATATCTTGAGAACAGGCTATCTTCCTGCAGAAGGGAGAACAGCAACAGTAATCCCCCTGTAGAAAGGGGGAGGGCATGAACTGACCCTGGCACTACAGACCCATAAGTCTAACCTGCCTCATCTGCAATGCCATGGAAAGTATTATCATGGACCTTATCAACAAGGATATAGGCATCTTCCAAATGCTGGAACCAACCTAGTTTGGCTTTGTTAAGGGTAGAGCATGCTTATTAAACCTGGTGGACTTTTTTGAGAATGTCACCAAAACCATGGACTAAGGGTAAGACTGTGCACACAGCCTATCTTGACCTTGCCAAGGATGTTGACACAATTCCCCACACGCCATAATTGAGAAACTCTCCCAGATAGGAAATAACCCTTACATTACTAGATGGGTAGTCAGTTGGCTCACTGACAGAATACGCTCTGTCAAATTTGGTGACTTCACCTCCACAAGTAGGCCTGTCACCAGTGGTGCACCACAATGATCTGTGCTGGGCCACTTACTGTTTGGCATCTATTTCTCAGACGTCCAGGCCAAAGTAGACAACCATTGGCTCACCAGGTTCAATGATTATTGTAAACTGAGAGCAATGTCCACATACTACAAGAAGGGCTAACACAAACAAATGACTGGTGCCAAAGCCATGGTCTAAACCTAAATGCAAAAAAAATGCATTATTATTTCCTTTGGCAAAACAGAATTCCCTACAAATTACAATACTGACAGCACCCCCCCTCCCCCCAAGTTCCAACAGCATGGTGTGAGACTTGGGAACACAGGTTGGTAGCAATCTGAACTTTGACCACCAAGTTTCCACAATGGTAAGGAAAGTCTTCTACATAGCACAACTCATAAGCAAGGGCATAGTATCCAAGTCAAGGGATGTTATAACTCCACTGTACTCAATCCTCATCAGACCACTTAGAGTATAATATGCCCTTTTGCATGTACCTCACTAGACACCTGTAGCAGGTGGACAGACGTCAGAGATTTCCATACCATGACCTACATGGACAAGCTGAAAGTTCTGTCACTTTACTTTGTATTTTATAGGCTGCTGAGAGGTGACTCATGCCTGTCCTATAGGGCAATCTCCAACCCTGCCCTAATGGAAATGCTGCACGTCTGCAAGTCAAATGGCATAAGTCACTCACTCTAGGGATCTCAACCTAGCTTATAATATCAACAGAACGAACTGGAGAGACAGATATGTTTACAAATATCAAAAGTGCCAAAGTACTGCAAGCAGACAATCCAAAAGGAAAAACCACTTTAATGACAAAACACAGCAGAGCTTTCGGACATAATCCTTCTTCAATACTACAAACTTATAAAATTTCTTTCATCTTATATACAGGCCCAAAGTAGTCATGTGGTTAGCAGCCCAAAAATCACATGACCATAAGTATCACTCAATAAGGCAAAGTTAAAACAACACAGATAGCAATGATTCTATAGTACATAAAAAAAAAAAAAAATTTTAAATAATTTAAAATTCAGCTTGCTAATATGATTAATAATCAAAGTTACACATAAAATTCATATTGTAGAAACAATATACATAATTATAAATTCAATCTACTGAGCTTAACCAAAATTGGTTTAAGGCTCAGCATACTGTTCAAGCCATGGGAACGGTCACCAGCAAACCTTAAAATCCACTCGTATTCTTTAATTTCTAAGAAGTTATTTATATCACCACCTCTTGGGAGGAAAACAATGTCAATAACCCTGAATTTAAAACATGATCTTGTCCACAATCTAACATATGCTTATATAAAGCATTTGTTTCGACACATCTTCTAATTTCAGACTTATGCTCTGTAATCCTCTCTTTCAACCTACAGTGGTTTTGCCTACATAAAAGATTTGCATGACACACAGGTAGCCAAATACACTATATGTGTTGTGTGACAAGTAGCTGAAACATAAAATTTAAAAGTTTTCCCTGTTACTGGATGAACAAAAGTCACTCCCTGTGTCAAAATATCTCCACAGCATGAACAATTGTGGCATTTACATGTACCATACTTAGGAAAGCGTTTTCACAATGTTGGTAGAAAAATCCTTATAACATAAGGAATTTTTAAAGTTCTCATGTTCCTATAGGAAAATAAAGGTCTATCACCCAATAAGGCCTTTAGTTCATTTGAAGCCATTAGTATCAACCAGTTCTTAAATATTATTTGCTTTATGGATGGTGTTGTAAGACTATATGCAGTTACATATCTACTCGTCCATACGCATTACATTACTATTCATAGGTAAGGCATCTGACTCCAGTGGGTCAGATAGGAAGGTAGGAGCAAACTTAGTCTTCCTCTCCATCACCTTATCTTTCTCCACAGAGTAGGACATTATCATATCCACTAGCAGAAAAATCCGCTAACATATCCTTTAATTGTAACTCAAAACAGCAGTCATCAGTGTTAAGCCTACTCAACCTTCCTAACTGGGACCTCACAATACCTTTAAAGATGTGTGGTGCATGCATGCTATGAAAGTGGGTGTATCTACCAGCACACACATCCTTTCTATGTGACTTAGTATTCATATGTCCATCCTTAAATATAACTTCTACATCCAAAAACACAATTTCAGTCTTGGAACAGCTCATTTTAAACTTTAGAAAGGAAGAAGCTCTATTCAAATAGTCCAAAAACATATTCAATATATCCAAGCTGCCCTTCCAAAGTAGGAAACAATCGTCTACAAAACGTTGGAAGAATCTAATATGTTGTCTATAAGGGTTTAGATCACTCAAAATATGCTTACTTTCCCACTGGTAGAGCACTAGGTTAGCATAGGTGTTGGCTATGGAACTGTTAAATAGATAAGTTCAACGTACCTTTAATTATTTTCTTTTATTAATTAAAGGTACGTTGAACTTATCAACGTTCCAGCTACAAGAAGCCCATATATCAGTACTTTCAAAGGGGCTTAACTTTATTCCTTCAAGTGGAAATGACCTGGTGTCTGCACTAACTGACTTGAAAAAATTCACCAGAATGTTAAACTTAAAGTTGTTGTTTGGTCAATCATCTATAGCAGAAAGAGGCTTTAAGCGCCTCAGTACTTTTATACCTATTGCTGTACCAATAGTGAAGGCTTTTCATGATTTGTGTGAAGTACAAATTAGGCAATTGTATGAGAGTAGTAATAAGAGTAAAAGAAATGAGTACAACTTGACACTGGATGAGTTTAAAGCATTTAAAGATCTGTGCTCCTGTAAAGAAATAATAATTAAACAAGCTGATAAGGAGGGTAGTGGTGCTCATGGAACGTGACAAATACTTAGATACTATGTCCTGTTTGCTGGAGGATACTACTGCTTTTAAACGCATCACTGGCATGGATGTAAAAAAATGTATATCGATGTTAATATGGTCATCTATGACTTACAGCTGCAGGGTCAGATAGATCTTGATTTATTTAATTATTTAACAGTTCCTTGTCCTGTGACACCCCGCCTATATGGAATACCTAAGATCCATAAGTCAATCATGGATCCACCTATGAGACCCATCGTCTCAGGAGCAGGTTGGGTGACCGAACCCCTGTCAGTTTATTTACATGGTCAGTTACAACCTTTTTTGAATAATTGTGATTCAGTTCTACGTGACACATTTGATTTTTTACAGAAGTTACGAGTAAGCTATGACACTGAGAAGGAACAAATGATTAATAATGAGTATTATTTGGTAACTCTGGACATTGTCTCTCTTTTCACGGTCATACCGAATGATGATGGGATTGACCTTTGAGAGATTTTTTGACTTCATGTCCAAACCCTGATTATGGTAAAATAGAAACGTGGTGTAGCCTTCTAGATGTGGTTTTAAAGAATAATGTTTTCCTCTTTAATGAACTTACGCCTTCAGCTCACGGGTGTGGCTATGGGTACTTCCATAGCCAACACCTATGCTAACCTAGTGCTCTACCAGTGGGAAAGTAAGCATATTTTGAGTGATCTAAACCCTTATAGACAACATATTAGATTCTTCCAACGTTTTGTAGACGATTGTTTCCTACTTTGGAAGGGCAGCTTGGATATATTGAATATGTTTTTGGACTATTTGAATAGAGCTTCTTCCTTTCTAAAGTTTAAAATGAGCTGTTCCAAGACTGAAATTGTGTTTTTGGATGTAGAAGTTATATTTAAGGATGGACATATGAATACTAAGTCACATAGAAAGGATGTGTGTGCTGGTAGATACACCCACTTTCATAGCATGCATGCACCACACATCTTTAAAGGTATTGTGAGGTCCCAGTTAGGAAGGTTGAGTAGGCTTAACACTGATGACTGCTGTTTTGAGTTACAATTAAAGGATATGTTAGCGGATTTTTCTGCTAGTGGATATGATAATGTCCTACTCTCTGTGGAGAAAGATAAGGTGATGCAGGAGAGGAAGACTAAGTTTGCTCCTACCTTCCTATCTGACCCACTGGAGTCAGATGCCTTACCTATGAATAATGTAATGTATGGACGTGAGTAGATATGTAACTGCATATAGTCTTACAACACCATCCATAAAGCAAATAATATTTAAGAACTGGTTGATAATAATGGCTTCAAATGAACTAAAGGCCTTATTGGGTGATAGACCTTTATTTTCCTATAGGAACATGAGAACTTTAAAAAATTCCTTATGTTATAAGGATTTTTCTACCAACATTGTGAAAACGCTTTCCTCTAAGTATGGTACATGTAAATGCCACAATTGTTCATGCTGTGGAGATATTTTTGACACAGGGAGTGACTTTTTTGTTCATCCAGTAACAGGGAAAACTTTTAAATTTTATGTTTCAGCTACTTGTCACACAACATATATAGTGTATTTGGCTACCTGTGTGTTATGCAAATCTTTTTATGTAGGCAAAACCACTCGTAGGTTGAAAGAGAGGATTACAGAGCATAAGTCTGAAATTAGAAGATGTGTCAAACAAATGCTTTATATAAGCATATGTTAGATTGTGGACAAGATCATGTTTTTAAATTCAGGGTTATTGACATTGTTTTCCCCTCCCCAAGAGGTGGTGATATAAATAACTTCTTAGAAATTAAAGAATACGAGTGGATTTTAAGGTTTGCTGGTGACCGTTCCCCTGGCTTGAACAGTATGCTGAGCCTTAAACCAATTTTGGTTAAGCTCAGTAGATTGAATTTATAATTATGTATATTGTTTCTACAATATGAATTTTATGTGTAACTTTGATTATTAATCATATTAGCAAGCTGAATTTTAAATTATTTAAAAATTTTTTTTTTTTTTTTTTTGTTATGTACTATAGAATCATTGCTATCTGTGTTGTTTTAACTTTGCCTTATTGAGTGATACTTATGGTCATGTGATTTTTGGGCTGCTAACCACATGACTACTTTGGGCCTGTATATAAGATGAAAGAAATTTCATAAGTTTGTAGTATTGAAGAAGGATTATGTCCGAAAGCTCTGCTGAGACAGATATGTTTCCCAGAGACTGCCACTTCCCTGGAATAGACTTCCTATTCACATAAAACAGAACTCCTCACTGTCCCTATTCAAATGTAACCTAGATAATTGGCTAGAAGATTGCAAATTCACCCCATGGGCAGGGGTGTCAGTGTTGATCACAGAGCCACTCTGTTCATAAATTTGTTCGGTGAACTACCTAAAAAGAACAAATGAGGATACTTGAGATTGGCATGAATTGGCTTGTAAAGGTTCTAGGGCCACTAGCCTAGTATCCTCCTATGAACAACTCTAATGGTAAGGACTCCCAGTAGGATTAAATGGCCATTAAAATGTGCAGATTTGGCACCTTTTATGCTTAAAAGATGAATTTTGATATAATTGGAAATAGAACCTTACTCTAGACACCCAGAAACAATTAATCAGTCTCCTGATCAAAACAAGCCATTGACAGACAAAGATAAATGGGGGTGACTCTATAATACTGGGCGGCTGCAGTGGTACAGTGGTTAGCGTTGCCAACTCACAGCAAGAGGTTCTGCGGTTCGATCCTTGGCTGGGGTGCCTTCTGTGCTGAGTCTGCATGTCCTCCCTGTGGTCGCGTGGGTTTCCTCCCACATCCCAAAGAGATGCTGTAGGTGGATTGGACACTCTAAATTGGCCCTAGGCATGAGTGTGTGCGTGTGTGTGCCTTCTGTGGAAGGTTGGGCACCAGGCTGGAAACTTGACACCGTAAAACTCCACTGCCAATCATGAGCGGATCTGCTGTGGCGGCCCCTAACCAGGAAAAGCCAGAAGGAGTGACTCTATAGTTAGGCATAAATACTCCACATTTACCAACCTGGATAATAACAGTGACCTTATGCTGCTTGAATGGTGCAAGGACCCATGAAGTCACAAGGGCTTGCAGGTCCCTTAAACCAGGGAAATATGACTACGACCTATTGGTCACCCAAATAGGAATGAATGACCTGAGGCATATCATGCAAAGGGACACGCAGAGAGGCATGATGGAACTTACTATGCATATGTTAGAATCAGAAAAGACAATGGTCTTGAGTAATATCTTGCCTTCTGAAAAATAAAGGTAATTGCATAGGGCAAAACTCATGATGAACAAATCAACTGAAAATCCAAAAAAAAAAAAGACCCAGCAGCTACTCGGTATATATAGATCATGATGGTGATTCCTGGTTATATTTCTGAATGCCACTATTAGACTGTGAAAGTGCTAACCTTTGTTCATTAAACGTTGCACCGGTTTAATTCAGTCATAATGGAGTGATTTTTTTTAATACTTCTGAATACTTTCCTTGTTTTATTGTTGCCATGGTATTTACTGGGTCTTGTTTTTGCAATGTCTTGCCTTCACCAAGAATTATCCCTTAATACCAGGACAAGCTAAATTAGCTTTAGCAATTTGTTGTGTAGTTAGTATCATGCTAAGAGGATCCAGTATGTGTCAGCCAGGGATGGGATGGTAGAGAAGACTTCCTGTTTCACCAGGATGGTTTACACCTCTCATATAAGAGTTTCTGCATACTGGCTAAAGTCTTTGCTGCTCCCATAATCATTTTTTAAGCAGAGTCCACACACTGGGCATTCCTACAAAGCAAACTCAGATAGTATCATGGTAGCACTAATTAGTACTTTGAGTGTAAATAGAAAGATGCTAGAACACAAGTGCCTCCTGCAACTTGAACACATTCAACCTTGTGTAATTATTGACTCATGTTTAGAATGCACTCCCTCTATATCATGGTTTGGTACCTATTATGCTTTCATGCCATGGAGTAAATGCAGGGGAAAGTATCTGTATTTGTCAGAAACACCCTCAGTTCACATCAAATTATCCATGACCATAATCTGGAGCTACTAGAGATCCAAATCATCCTTAACAAATCCAAATATTAATTTACTGCAGGATACACATCCCTATCAATGTCCCCCAAAGATTATGAGGATTATCATAACACTATTGAGGGATTAAATATCTAATGAAATACCTTCTCAATCAATTATACAAGCATTGACCGGCACACTTACATCTCTAAAAATAGGTACGAGTAATGTTTTCTAGGCTTTGTTAATGCAAATGCAATGGAATAAATTATAAAACTACTCACTAAATGGTCCATATCCATGACTTGACCCTTACCAACTTAGGCCATGCCTGTACTCCACCACATATCTCGTCATGCTAGGTAAATCTGATGGCAAATCAGTCATCTTCACTGTCAGGCCTACTGCTATCATCCCACAGTCAAATAAGACCATTTTGGGGACTTCCCAAGAGTAAATCTATTTTAACTTGCAGAAGACCTTTGCAAAATTCTCAATATTTCCTTGCAAATAGACCCAGTCGAGAGGGATGCTGCATTTATCTTCGACTTTTACCAACACCTAAACAGCTGCATAAAAATGTCAGTAGCCATCCACCCTAAGTATAATGGTCAAGTCAGGAACAAACCGCTCTGCTAAAACTCCCATATTAATAAACTTCTTTACAAAAAAAGTAAAAGAATGAAAAATTGTAAGAAATCCCCATCTCCCTACCTCAATGAAAAATGCCAGCAAGGAACATAAGAGTACTATTAGAAAATGTAGAGTATGAGCTTAAGGCCATTACAGATACCAAAAGATCCTACATGTTTTTCTTCACTTGTGTCAAGAAATTAAGGAATAATTTCCAACAATGCACTGAACTCATCCAAAATATTTTGAAATATTCTGATCCCATGGATTTAGTCAGTATATTAGTAAATAAATTTAAAGCTAATTTTACCTTGCCTACCCACACCATTGCTCCCACTAGTTACCAGTGGCGGCTGGTGACTTCAAATCACAGGGGGGCTGCAGGAGACGCTGAATGGGCGGGGTCAAAGGGAAGGGGTGTGGTCAACCACAAAGGGGAGGAGCTATGCACAAAACCACAAAAAAACTAACTTTAATTAAATACGCTGCCCTGGGTGGCAAACCATCATTATGAAAGTCCAATCAAGACAAAAATAAGTGTAGAAGAATAAAAATATTTCAATGCATTGGCTGCATGACAGCTTACTTAATATCTAGATGGAAACAAAAGGTTGTGAGGCATGAAAAAATAAATTACTTTTAAATACATTACTGGAATGCCAGTCAAAATCAAGTATAAGAAAAACCAGAAGCACTCAACTCAAACTACTTCTCCTTGCACTGCAGTTCTAATTATAATATATTCAGCTTTATTAAAGTACCAAGCAACATGCTGAAAGTAGAAATCTATGTGATGCCCCACTTGTAAAAATGTTTCTTATCCAAAAAGACCTGCTGCCTGACAACGTTTCATGGGGAAAACATGATAAAAGTAAAAATGAAAAGCAAACAAGAAACAAGCTCAAGATACATTGCTTAAAGGATTACTGTACAGGTTATGGACCACACATGATTGGCATTCTGTTTAGTTTACGGGTAAAGCCTGTAGAGATGACTGGAAGTCTCCAACAAGTGTAATGAGCTTTTTAAAATAATGGAATCCTGTCCTTTAATACCCAAGGCTTATACATTATCTAGTCAAGTATTCTCTGCATGGCAACAACAGAAAGGCTTTCAATGTTGGCAATTCTTTAACAGTATGCTTATTAAAGCTTACTTGCATCTTACGATGTCAGACAAGCTTACCTTATGGTCATTAAAGCATTGCTACTTAAACACAGAGCAACAGGCACTTTGAGTAATAAGCATAAATCAACAGTACAAAAATATGACAGAAACCAGACCATTCTGCAAAATCAAGGACAGATGAAAAGCCACTGTAGTACTTATGCAGTGTGTCCTCCCATCCAAGGTAGATACAACTACTCCTTGCCTTCCTTGGACACATCCAGAGTCATTACATCGCCGCACTGGGGTGCAACAAGCATGTCACAATTTGAAATCTCTCTGGCTGACTGTGATGGCCCTGACACATTTGTCATACCTCTCAACTTCAAGAGCAAGAAATCTGGACAAAGCCATACACAGAAGTGGGACAAAGGCACAACAAGAAGGACAATTTTTAAATATTGCTCTAATAAACTTAGAAAGATAATAGAATAGGTCTTGCATTAGTATGAATTTTCTGAAGGGTATAAAATCTGAAACTCAAATGTCTGTCATTTTCTAACTTCAGTCTTTAGTGATTTGTCACTAATTTGCCAAAAAACACAATTTTATGAAAAATGGACCAAAAATGTGATGCAAAAATATAAAATAGACACACAATACAGCTTCTACCTGTCAAAGAAGGGACACTTTAATATTAGTACTGCTACCTTGAGCAGCTGACAAAATAAAAGAATCTACATGCATTTCAAGTAATCTATAACTTTGATTATTACAGTTATTTCTTAATTGTAAACCCTCCATGTTTTCTTCCAAAATTGCTATTTTTGGAGGGATTATTAGGGGAAGAGCAACATTTTGAGCCAAAAATTGGGGACAGTTGAGAGGTTGGCTATGCCTAATTCTATAAAGCAATTTATTTGCATGTACCTCTCAACCTGTTAATGCAGTAAATCTGAACAAGGCCAAATATATTGGGGCACATATAAACAGTGCTAGAAATTGCTCTTGTATAAATTGAGACAGTTGATAGAACGGCTCTTACTTTAACATGCATTTTTATGAAGGTTATGAAGTCTGAAACTTATTATTTAGTGACTTCTGGCAAATCATTTAGGAATTAAAACTACAAATTTTATGAACAACAAACCAAAAATAAGAAGCAAAAATCTATTCATTCTTTGAAAATCTGGACAGTTGGGAGGTATAGTTCAGCTGGGCCTGTCTGAGTTTGCTGCCCTTCCCCTGACAAAATAATGGTTGAACTGGAGCCTCTGCAGCCATTCCAATTAACCATTACTTGGCTATTTCACTCCATTTACCATAAACACTAATGTGCATACTGCTTTACTTCAATGATTGGACTTCATTTGAAAGTTTTATTTTGTATTTTACAGCACAAACATTAAGTAATCTGTTAAACAAAGCAATGCAGTCTCACAATGAAAACTTAGCATTAAAACTTCTCTGCCCTTGAAACTCACATTCATTGAAACCCACATTCAAAGAAAATACATTTTGCCAGTGGCAGATAAAGATTAATTTTGGGCTGTTTTCAATCATAGGCCCCTTGCATATGAAACATACATGTGCTCTTTGATACACCTTCCTCATTGTACTAAAAATTATATTCCTTGTACAATACAGTACACTTGTTAGAGGGTGTTTTAAATTTGTTTTGAACATTTTTCCAGTAAGCAATGAAACAAAACATATGCACCCATAATGGCAAAACTGCCCAGTTGAGAACATTTATCATAAAAAGTCTACTCAGACTTCCACAGTCCACCATTATTAGTAAATATACACAATTCTACAGTCCACCATTATTAGTAAATATGCACAATTCCACAGTCCACCATTATTAGTAAATATGCACAATTCTACAGTCCACCATTATCAGTAAATATGCACAATTCTACAGTGCACCTTTATCAGTAAATATGCACAATTCTACAGTCCATATTCAGTGAATTCAGTTCTTGCCATAGCTGTCAACCTTAGCACAAAAACCTGGACGAAGCCAATAATGGGGGAATACAGTCCCAAAAATAGGGACAAATTTAAAATATTCATCTTATAAACTTAGAATTTTGCTAGAAAAAAGGTTGTGCTACTATGTATTTTGAAGAACATGAAGTTTGAAATTCAAATGCCGGTCAATTCTACTGCGGACAGAACAAAAACAATTTTCAGCAGAGACGCAGGATTAATACTGCAGACACGTCTTTGTAAAATGGCAGGGCATCAGAGCAAATCCACACAAACACAGGCAGGAGATGCAGACTCCAAACAGAAGCCACCCCAACCAAGAATCAAACCAGAAAACCTATAGCTGTGAGGCAACAATACTACCACCGCACCATCAATTATGCAAGGAATTAAACATTCAGAAACCTGAAGTCTGAAATTCAAATGCCTGTCAATTTTACTGCGGACAGAACAAAACCAATTTTCAGCAGGGATTAAAACTGCAGACACGTCTTTGTAAAATGGCAGGGCACCAGAGCAAATCCACACAAACACATGGAGGAGATGCAGACTCCACACAGAAGCCACCCCAACCAAGAATCAAACCAGAAAACCTATAGCTGTGAGGCAACAATACTACCACTGCACCATCAAATCTGCAAGGAATCAAACATTCAGAAACCTGAAGTCTGAAATTCAAATGCCTGTCAATTTTACTGCGGACAGAACAAAAACAATTTTCAGCAGAGATGCAGGGATTAATACTGCAGACACGTCTTTGCAAAATGGCAGGGCACCAGAGCAAATCCACACAAATACAGGGAGGAGATGCAGACAGAAGCCACCCCAACCAAGAATCAAACCAGAAAACCTATAGTTGTGAGGTAACAATACTATCACTGCACCATCAATTATACAAGGAATTAAACATTCAGAAACCTGAAGTCTGAAATTCAAATGCCTGTCAATTTTACTGCGGACAGAACAAAACAATTTTCAGCAGAGACGAGGGATTAAAACTGCAGACACATCTTTGTAAAATGGCAGGGCACCAGAGCAAATCCACACAAACACAGGCAGGAGATGCAGACTCCAAACAGAAGCCACCCCAACCAAGAATCAAACCAGAAAACCTATAGCTGTGAGGCAACAATACTACCACCGCACCATCAATTATGCAAGGAATTAAACATTCAGAAACCTGAAGTCTGAAATTCAAATGCCTGTCAAATTTACTGCGGACAGATCAAAACAATTTTCAGCAGAGACGCAGGGATTAAAACTGCAGACACATCTTTGTAAAATGGCAGGGCACCAGAGCAAATCCACACAAACACAGGCAGGAGATGCAGACTCCACACAGAAGCCACCCCAACCAAGAATCAAACCAGAAAACCTATAGCTGTGAGGCAACAATACTACCACTGCACCATCAAATCTGCAAGGAATTAAACATTCAGAAACCTGAAGTCTGAAATTCAAATGCCTGTCAAATTTACTGCGGACAGAACAAAACAATTTTCAGCAGAGACGCAGGGATTAAAACTGCAGACACATCTTTGTAAAATGGCAGGGCACCAGAGCAAATCCACACAAACACAGGCAGGAGATGCAGACTCCACACAGAAGCCACCCCAACCAAGAATCAAACCAGAAAACCTATAGCTGTGAGGCAACAATACTACCACTGCACCATCAAATCTGCAAGGAATTAAACATTCAGAAACCTGAAGTCTGAAATTCAAATGCCTGTCAAATTTACTGCGGACAGAACAAAAACAATTTTCAGCAGAGACGAGGGGATTAAAACTGCAGACACATCTTTGTAAAATGGCAGGGCACCAGAGCAAATCCACACAAACACAGGCAGGAGATGCAGACTCCACACAGAAGCCACCCCAACCAAGAATCAAACCAGAAAACCTATAGCTGTGAGGCAACAATACTACCACTGCACCATCAAATACGCAGGAATTAAACATTCAGAAACCCTTAAGTCTGAAATTCAAATGCCTATCAATTTTATTTAACATTTTTAATCAGGACAGTCTGACTTGGAACAAATAAACAAATTTTCAGCGGAGGCCCAGGAAGAAATAATGCAGACATGTCTTTGTAACATGGGAGGGCACAAAAGCAAACCCACACAAACACAGGGAGAAGATACAGACCCCACAAAGAAGGAACCCCAGCCAAGAATCAAACCCAAGAACCTGCAGCTGTGAGGCAACAATGCTACTACTACACCATCAAATATCAAGCATTACAACATTTACAAACCACAGATATTATGAGGAACAGATCAGATCAAATATGAGGTAAAAATCTGAAATTTTTTTACAAATGGTGGTGGGTAGGGAACTCAAGTCTTTAACACCTGCATACAGGGTACAGGGTTCAAGCCTGAGGCATTCCCTACCACACCACCATAAGCACCTGGGGCATTTTCACACACACACACACACACACACACAAAAACTCCAGTAAAGCACAAGCACCATACACAAACTCCAGTAAAGCACAAGCACCATACACAAAGAAAAATAAACATTGTAAATTGAAAGGCACCTTACCTGAATCCTGAATGAATACATCCAGAGTTAACGTCCATACACCCTTCCCGCGCAATACTGAAGACCCGCGAGATCCACATGCTCCTTCCCGACGAGATCCCTGAGGCACTGTCCCGAGTCCCTGCTGCTCCTCTTGCAGTCCGGATGCGTCCCATAATCCTGGCGGGTCTGTGCACTGTAAAAGTGCACAGACGCTCCTTGTGTCCCCTATGGGGACGGCTGCCCTGAGCATGCGATAGACCGATAAGCCGGGACTCGGTCTATGCGCATGCCAAGTCCGCGAATTTTAAAAAATATTTTTTTTATTTTTTCATTTCTTTTTCTTTCTTTTTTTCTTTTTGAGGGGGCTGCAGTCCGGCAGCCCTATGCCACGAGCCGCCCCTGCTAGTTACTGTTAATTTATTTTCCCCTGAAATTACCTTGGAACCAGTCTCAGAATCCATGTGATAGTCTTAACTTGGTTAATTATAGGACCATCAACCTCACCAGCCTTACATGCAAAGTTATGTAACATATCATAGCCGGACACCTTTATGCATACATAGGCAGAGTAATGCATGAAGACACCAATCAGTTTGGGGGTTCTTTTTGAAGGGCAGGTGCTGTCTTCTGAACCCAATAAGTTTCTTGAAAAGGTTACTGAGGCTCTAGACAGTGGTCACTCTATGTGTGTTGCTTATCTCAGCTTGGCCAAGCCTTCTGATACTATCACTTGTGATGGTACTACTGGAAAATTAAACAAACATAGTGCATATATTACTTACTGGACTGCAAATTTGGTTGTGGAAGTTGCTTGACCCTCTATAAACATAAAATTGTAACTAATGGGATACCACATGTATCAGTTATGGGCCCTCTCTTGGCATTTATTCTGGAGGCATCCAAGCCAATGTCCCAGATATGGGATTGACCAGATTTGCAAGTTTCTACAAAATGAGCACTCTTATTCACTCATCCACTGATATGAAACAACTCTAGCAAGAATAGGAATATGCACCTGGTGTACAGAAAATGGTCTCAAGCTAAATGTAAAAAAAGTGCAGTACAGCAGCAGTGAGCAAAAGGCTACACTCCCATAATATGTCCTCTTTAGACAGACATGGCCATAAGAGACTTGGGAATTTATTTGAACACTCTTTCTCTTTCAATCATAATGATTCCAACACAGTCAGAAGTAATTCTATCTGCCCCAGTAAATTTCCAAAGGAATATATATCTTCAAGGTCAAAGGAAGTCCTTCCACTACTGTCCTCCTCCTTTTCAGATCCATCATTAAATACATTGTGTACTTTGGTATGGACAAATCTAAGCATGTCACGCAACCGGAATGGCTTCAAAGATTTTTAATCAAGAAAACTAAAGACCTTAAGTCCTTCAACTATCCCAATAGTTTGTATTCAGTAGCCTATTGGTCAACTCCAAGGGGACCTTTGTCACACTTTTGAGCAATCTGAAGACTCAATCCTATTTGACTCTTAGTTCTTCTGAAAACCATTAGCTCTACTACATCTACAGTAGGGGCCAATATCTACACCAACAAATAAACAAGGATCACTAGAAGGATAGATACCTAAATCAATGTATTCCCAACATATGGAATAAGTTACCAAGGAAGGTTAAACAAATTACTTATGTTGCTACCTGTTAGGCTAGCCTTGATGATTGACTGGATAGGCATAAATTTGCACAAGGGTTATCATATACAACTCTACTTGAAAAGAGGAGCAAGAACTTTTAAGTGTGTCTTCTTAAAGGTGTATATGGGCTAGGCATTTTATGGTGCCGTTGATCACTTGCCTAGTATTTTTTTGTTCCTTACAGGATCTAACTCAATGTCTCCTCAAAGTTTACCTGTTTGGCCCATTTGTTCTAGGACAACAGAAGTCCATTATTGTCAGGGTAGGCATGAGCCCTATGGCCCTTTTATTCCAGCACAGATAGCCCATCAGCCCCTCCATTTTCCAGCAAGAATCAGGCAGTAGGGAGTGGACTATCTTGCTGGTCCTAGAGACGGCCTATCCTTTTGCTCTGGGAACAGCTCCTAGTATTTGTAGCTTCACTAAGCTCACAGTTGTTACTTCCCAAGGAGAAGCTTGCCTATGACTGCTAGTTTCCCTATACATAGACCAACTGCAATGTGGTAACACAAGCTCAGTCAGCTCAGAACTCCACTGGATAAGCACCTAGTGCTCCTGCTAGGTGTCACCCATTTAGCAAACTAGAGACCCCCTGGGATAAGTGAGCTGGCAGTAATGCTTACTCTTATCTTCCATAGCTAGTTCCTTCAGATACTTGAGCCACTAGCAGAAGTCAGATAACCCATGATGTAGAGCTTTATCTCTTTTATGGCACAGAGCTGGCTCTACTTAAGTGTTGTTCCCATGTAACTAACAGTCACTTGGGAATGTGGGGGGGTCTTCTAACGTCTCCCAAATCTTACACCTCTTAAGTATTAACAACAATGAGATATGGAATGTCACACTTCTAGCAGTCAACAAACATGCTTACATTTTAGAGCACTTGCTATAAAAACACATTAAAAAGCATAAAACAAAAATATGTAAATATTATATGAACAGTAAATGCTATTACAATGATACAAACAGCAATGTTATCAGTAAGACTTTTTACAGTGACCATAGGCAATACTTTCACAGTCTTTACATTATTACAGTAATAGATTATAATACATACAAACCCATGATTACAATTTCCCCCATGGTTTCACAATTAACCTTTCATATCATGGAAACTGTATATCCAAGACCTATTGTGTAAGAGTACTTTTGTTCAGTCAGACTTGAAATTTTCAAGATCATAACAAATTCTTTGAGTGGGATATTTACACAGATGTGAAAAATATTAGGCTTATTTGTGTAATTAATATGAATAACACTAAATATTTCTCAAGATGTACCACTTACAGTGCAAGTATCAGTGAACAGTCTTCTTCAACATCATCTGTGATTTCACCTAATGCCATACAATAGTTTGTAAGTAACGGTTTCAGAAGTATTAATAAACATATGATTATAATGCATAACTTAACATTTGCTAGCAGGCAACTAGAAATAATTCCAGTATAGTGTAATATACGTGCACAAAGACGATGTATTTTTTCTGTCTCCTGCCATGACATTTCAGCTATACCTCTCAATAAAATGTGACAACGTCTGTAACAAGCGACAAACAGTAGTTAATATTTCCACTGCAGGACATCCTAGATTAACAATATTAGTATTATTTTATTGTCTACACCTTGCCCTTTCTTATTCTGTCTAGTATTAATTGGTAAGCCAGTTAGTTAAGGAAGCCAGCTGAGAATATGTCAGTATGCCAATCAGGAGCTATGGGTGTTAAACAAAAGTATATAAAAACTGTGCTATAGGCATGGATGAACTAAAAAATCTTCTAAGGGAAAATAACCCCAACCTCAATGAGGACGACCCTCCTACCATTGTTTGACACCTACACAGATATTCTGAGAGAATCCCATGAATTTGCTATCCAGCTATATTCCTTCCTCACTTTCTCCCTCGGTATAGTGGCAGGTATTTCATGTTCTTTCTTTACAGCTGCACATCTCAGACCCTTTATTTGAGTGGTTATGAGGGCAGGCCTGGATGGCAGTATTCCCCTTCCAAGTGGGCTGTTGTGTTTGTTACAGCTCTACTGTATGCATCTGCTGGTATGTAAGAATGTTTCTGGGAGTGGGCTGTCATCTTACTTGGAGTCTGTGATGACAACTTCAGCAAGCAGCTGAGGAGTGATCTTCCTTCCCCCCTTTCAGCCTGAGACCCCCGCAGAATCCTATACTTCTTAGATTTTCTACTGACAAATTTCTCCCATCTAGACACGTGATACTGAGCATATCTTAGGGCTTATGCTTTAATATGAATCTAATGGTCTGTTCACGTAACTTTATTACTTGCATGTTTTGATTCCAGCAATAAAAGTATTTTAAAGGGTAGTTATAGTCTATCTTTCAACATCTTTCTCTATCTCTCTAGCTATCTCTTTTCTATCTATTCTGTATCTCTCTATAACTCCATGTGTATGTCTATTTATCTGTATCTGTCTGTATACATATGTGAGCATGAAAATTGGAGGTGATGCTGATGAAGGTGAATCTCTCTGAGTGTTAGTGAAGGACAGGGCTCAGAGAGATCACCAAGTTGTGTTTACAGGGAGGTTGAGCAAGTGCGCTGCTTTAGAGCCTGAAGAGGCATGTCCTTAAAGGAGTTGTCTCTTTACCCCCCACCCCTATCCAGAAGTATGAGAATGAAAGTACACTGGAGAGTAAGGCTTAGAAAAAGCCCTGGAACACCAATCAGCATAAATGATGCTGCATGCTTTGACTACACTCTGTGCTTTCTTCTCAAACTACCAATGATGGTCTTAGTTGGGCGAGTGTAATACCGGTGGCACTATGATTTCCCAGTTCCCCTCCCTTCCATCAGGTGGTACTGTGAGGGGGAAGGGGCTGTGGGGGAAGCACCATGCAGCTGACCTATCAAGCAACTAAAGGGTTCCAGGGAATAAAAAAAACAGTATACAGACACACACACACACACACACACACACACACACACACACACACACACACACACACACACACACACACACACACTGGCACACACCCGTATATGGAGAACTGTACTTCTTGCCTCTTCATTGCATCACATTTCCTCCCTTTTATACCCACATTTCTTTAACTTGCATTGGTGGCAATAACTCCTAATGCAAGACAACATTTAGCACCAATAAATACTTCTTTCAGACTGTGTTGTATAAAGAAACTGTATTTTTACTGATATATGATATATTCTATTCAAGGCTTTTCAGTCTGTTTCTGTCTGAGATGTGTCCTGTGTTCTTAACAGACTAACACCCTTATTAAAAAAATGTTATTCAAATCGCACTCTTAGTCTTAGATAAGGATTCGCTGGACAAAGGTCTGGGTGTGCTTTCAGTCAGTATGTAGTAGATTTGATCTGTAAAGATTTGATTTGCAAAGTACATCTAACAGGAATGCATAATTTCAATCATAGTGGAATTATTTTCTTTTACTAACAGATAGAACGTAGAATGAATACTTAATTTACAATGCAAGCCAAAATTGAACTAACTGGTCTGCACAGTGTTAGGCTTTCCTTCTACCTCAATTGAAAAGGCAAGAGAAGCACTTATTGAAAAGGCATGCACTCCGTGTAAGAGAAAAAAACATATACAGACGCATAGTGACTTTATTCTAGCTTCATGTAAGTTATTTCTTCTGAAATGCATTAACCACACCTTGACAAACCACTACACCATTGTTAGTCACTAACTTACTGAAATAGTAGTGCATTTAGTGAAGACATGTATAATGGAAAAAAAATTGCAGGTAAAATAATATATTCTGTATGTATCCACAAGACTTAATAAATAAAAGATGATGACTTCAGTCCACAGTAATGAAAACATTCTTAATACAGTAATTTAATGTGTTTTATTAATTGCTTACAGCAACAGTGCCTGATGGGCTGTGCTAGTCTACTAATTATAAAATTATAATCACTTTTCTGAAATTATATGTTACTTTTTTCCGTCACGTATCAGAGAATGTGTAGGAGGCCTGCCAAAAGCAGAGAGAACAAAATGTGAAACATTTCTATGCAAGCCTAAAAGCAGCAGCATTAAAAGTGTTTGTGGTAAAGAAATTACCCCAAGAAGCTCTTGCTGTCTCTTCAAAGGCTCTTATGAAGCACACTGACATCACATCCTTATTAGCAGCAATTTTACAATGCCTTGCTATTGTATTCCCATGTTTTATCAGTAAAAATAGTTGTAATTATAGACTTGAAAATAAAAGACTGAAATGTGCCATTAATGTATTTTCTTAGGTAGGTATCTTCTTTGAGACTTAAGTGGGCAAGGGAGGAGGTGTAATTTGACAGACATTGTGTCAGATATGAAAAAAATGGTAGTGGTTGAAAAAGCATGAGTAATCTGATTTGTGATCATGATTAACCTACTTGTGTACAAGAAGTTGTGGAATTAACTATCTTCCTTCTATCCTTTGGACATATACTGCTTTAGGTACCACATACATCAGGAAATCCTATGGGGCTTTTCATTCAGAAAAAAAGGAGGTCATTGTCCCACTGTACTCATCCCTCATTAGACCCATTATAGAGTACAATGCCCCATTTGGTATGTACCTCACAAGACATTTGCAACAGCTGGAAAGGCCGCAGAAATACCTCATTAAAAGAATCACAGGCCTAAAGCAGATGCCCTATGCTGACCATCTAAAAAAACTCCAGCTATACTCTGTGGTATATCATCTACTCAGAGGCGATCTCTGCTTAACATACAAGGCCATGTCAAACCCTGAGCTGTTGGACATGCTTCACTTAAAGAAATCCCAATCCCTCAGAGCCACACACACTCCAGGGATCTAAACCTTGTCATCACAATAAATAAAACATGCTGGACGGATAGGTTCCTGACCCATGATTAACCTACTTGTGTACAAGAAGTTGTGGAATTAACTATCTTCCTTCTATCCTTTGGACATGTACTGCTTTAGGTACCACATACATCAGGAAATCCTATGGGGCTTTTCATTCAGAAAAAAGGAGGTCATTGTCCCACTGTACTCATCCCTCATTAGACCCATTATAGAGTACAATTCCCCGTTTGGTATGTACCTCACAAGACATCTGCAACAGCTGGAAAGGCCGCAGAAATACCTCATTAAAAGAATCACAGGCCTAAAGCAGATGCCCTATGCTGACCATCTAAAAAAACTCCAGCTATACTCTGTGGTATATCATCTACTCAGAGGCGATCTCTGCTTAACATACAAGGCTATGTCAAACCCTGAGCTGTTGGACATGCTTCACTTAAAGAAATCCCAATCCCTCAGAGCCACACACACTCCAGGGATCTAAACCTTGTCATCACAATAAATAAAACATGCTGGACGGATAGGTTCCTGACCCAGAGACTCCCCATACTCTGGAAAAGACTGCCCATACATGTCAAGCAGAGCGCCTCCTTGGCCCTCTTCAAAAGGAACCTTGACGATTGGATGGGAGATAGGAAATTCACCCCGGGGATCACATCAGTCACCCTGCTACACTGGTCCAGGGAAGTAAATATTGTGGGAAGAAATATCCAGGGAATTGTTATGGCTAGGCTTGTATAGGCCCTAGGGCCGATAGCCTAGTACCAACTTATGAACCTATGAGATATTCTATGTGGAAAAGAAGCAGCAATGTAAAGTGAAAGCATCTAAAATAGCCATTAAGTGGCAGTGTAAACTTCTCTAACTTTAACTAGATCTGTCTTTACAAGATCCCACATATATGGTACCTTAGAATATTCATATCTTTACACAGTGATATAATATCGACATAATTTTTCAACCTGTCTGGTCACTGGAACGTCAAGAATGGTGTATTTGGCAGCCTCTAGTCACAGCAAAAACTCTTCATAAGCTCAAGCTCTTCCCTACCCATAATCCCTCCATGCTAGTGAATCCTCCAGATCTTGTTGCCACCATTAAGACAATGACATTTCCTCTGAGCTTGCGCGATTAGGGAACAAATTCTAGGTGTTTAGGTAGTGTTTTTCTGTAGAGATAAGTGCAGGTGGACAATTTTTTAGCTTGTTAGCCAGTATCTTCAATTTTGTTCTTTCCTCTTGAGATTTTACTTTTTTTCTTTTCCCTTCTATCTTGCCTTGATTTCCCTTCATAGCCTGCCACATCTTTGAGCCTAGGGCCTATTATTTGTCTTCCCTTTCTTTTATAGTTCCTGCACCTTAGTGTTTGTATTTTCAGTGCTACTGTGCATGTGTTGAATTTGGAGATGGGAAAGGAGGCTAAACAGGCCTTTAGAAAACATAAATGCTGGGGACATAAGTTACCCCTGCAGGATCTTCATAATCTTTGTTTAATCAGTTTTGAGAATCACTTCTCAGCAGTGACTGTTCCATTTGTAAGGTATTCAGTGCTAGGACCTTGGCTGATTATTGTAATAATCTTGTAGTCAAGGGGATTATCGCCGCTGATTTGGCACCAAAGGCCTCATCGATGTATAAACCCTCATGAGAGAAGGAAAAGATGAAAGTGGAAGAGCCTTTCTTATTGGAGCAATTCTCTCCAGCTAAGACTTTAGTGCTGGCCACACCTACCCCTGGCAAGTATGGCTCCACCTTCTCCATCATAGGAGGTTACTAGGCTATCGAACGGAGGTCATTTTAAGTCTAGCAGTTTCATCCCAATATAATACCATAGATACTCTAGTCAATACCCAGGACTGTATTTAGCAATAACTGCCCATGTTCAGGATGGCTGTGGGTGCTATCCCTGGTAAGGATTTGCAGTGCCCCATCCATTTGTCCAGGCTCCTTTTGAACAGTGTCATTAAGGTGCTTTGCTTCACATGAATTTGCAGCCTATTCCAAAGATGCTGCAGTCTCTGGGTGACAAATCTATCCCTCCAGCACATCCTATTCAATTTGCAAGCCATATTTAGGTTCCTGGAATGGGTAGCTCTAGTCCCATTTGATTTATGGATGGTGCAGCAAATTCATTAGGTTCAGGTCAGAGTTTGCTCTCTAAGCCAGGCATAAATCTCCCCTAAGAAGTCTATACAATACTGACTATAGTGAAAGAGACTTTAGTCGGTCTGTGTAAGGCACATGCTGGAGTCCTTTGATCTTCTTAGTTAGAAACCTCTGAGGTCTCTCTAACTGCTGCAGGTGCTTTGTATGGTACATGTCAAAAGGGGCATTACACTCAATTATTTGCATCATTAGTGACAACTATAGAGGGGTTATAAGCTCCTTTGCTAATCAAGTGTGCCATGTAGAAAGCCTTCCTTACTACAGTGGACACATGGTGGTCAAAGTTAAGGTCACAGTCGACTTGTGATCCCAGATCTCTTACCACTTTGTATGGTGGTGGTGTTAATATGATAATGTGAAGGGACATTGTTTTTGCCAAAGGGAATGATGATGTACTTCTTTGCATTCAATTTGAGACCATGCCTAAGACACCAGTCACTGGTCTGCATAAGACCCACCTGAAGTATACTGACATTTGGGCATTCAGCCACAGCACCTTAGTTTTGACCTGAATTTCTGAGAAGTATATACCAAACATTAGGGGGCCCATCACTGACCCTGTGGAAAACCCACTGGTGACAGGTCTGCTGGTTGATGTGGAGTCACCCACTTTGATAGTGTGTGAATGGTTTGTGAGCCAGTTGGCAACCCATCTTACAACAAAGGGGATTACATTCAGTTTTCTAAGTTTATCGGTAATGCCTGAGTGTGGGATTGTATCAAAGGCATTTGCCAAGTCAAGGTATGCTGTGTGCACAGATTTGCCCTCATCAATGGCTCTGGTCACATTTTCAAACAAATCTGCCAGGTTTAACAGGCAGGACCTACCCCTGACGAAGCTAAATTGAGTCGGATCCAGGGTTTAGAGGTTGCCTATGTCTTTATTTATGAGGTCCATGATGATGCAGTCCATGGCTTTACAGATGAGGCTGGTCAGACTTATGAGTCTATTGCTAAGCCAACTTCATAGAGGCGGAATAACTGTTGCTGTTTTTCATTCTGCAGGAACAAAGCCTGTGCTTAGACTGTGATTGAATAGGGTACTTAATGGAGATGCTAGTTCATGTTTTAGTTTGCTTAGACAGCCTGGGATGCTGTCTAGTCCCATAGAAGCTGTGTTTTTTGCCTTAGACAAGGCAATAATGATCTACTGTTTGGATATGTAGGGTGAGGTGGGGTTTGGGGCTAGGTTTCTGATAAGTTGGAAAGGGATAAGGGAGTGAAATTTTCACCAAATCTGTCTGCTAGCATGTTTCCTTATCACTGTGGGATCAGTGTGTGTGTGATACTATTAGTCGCTAGTTCATGACATGCTTGGGACCTACCTTTTAGGCTACATATGTAGGTGTAAAAGGCCTTATGGTTATCCTTGGCTGTGATTGCTAATTTTTTTTCAAAGATACCATTAGAGGAATTGACATTGTCTTATTTGCCTATTGAGACTGAGGAGGGTGCTTTTCCATTGTTTTCTTTGACAGCAACGTTTTGCATTTGTTGTAAAGTTTGTTGATGCTGGATGTTCACCAGGGTGGCTTGTTTTTACTTGGGTCTTCTCCACCTTCTCTGTCTCCCCCAGGACACAGGGTCTCTTCTCACGTTTTTCTATCTCAACCTGGGGTATGGTTCGCGAGTTGTCCCCTCAGCACCAGAATTCCTCTGGCACCAAGAACAATTCTACTTCTCATCACAAGACAGAAAGTTTCTCCTCCGGAGAAACAGTTATCTAAGTTGATTTTATCCAGTCCTCCTCCTCCTGTTTTCACAGTATCTCACAGATACTGATTTTGAGTGAGTACTAATCTCATAGGTCTCTCAGGAGCCCAGCACTGCTTGATGGGAAGCAATCTTTGTCAAGGCCCAGATCTGATAACGAAAAGAGCCAAACACTGCTTGCACCACGGACCACTAACACAATGACTTTATTGTAGAAAAAATAAAAAACATATGGAATGAGCACTTTCTTCCCTTCAACAGGGATTTCTGATGAAATCTCTGTTGAAGGGAAGAAAGCTCTCAATCTGTGTGTTTTTTATTTTTTCTACAATAATGTCATTGTGTTAGTAGTCCGTGGGGCAAGCAGTGTTTAGTTATTTTTGTTAGTGGTATTTTTGACACTGTTTTTGCTCGTGTTCTACATACCCAGATCTGATAAGCCATGATCTCATCCCAACAGTACCTAGCAAGGGCTGAGACCCAAACCAGTTTCCACAAGTTGCCTTTCCTTCTCTTGACCCTGTTTCAGCACCCACAGTGTTTGGATCAGCTCCAACTGTAGAACCAGTTTCATCCGTCTGGATTGACCTTACTTCCCCAACTCTGACTACTTTGGCACTGGTATCCTTGACAACACTGTCTTCAATGCTAATGGTTATAAGGTCCTTGGAAGGGTTAATATTGAACCTTTGGCCCTGAGATTGTCAGCACCAGTTCTGTCAGGACCATTCTTGATGCCTAAGAGTTAAGCATTCTATGCATTGGGACTGAAGGTAACTGAGTTGGCTTCAGCCCTGGAGGTTTAGGCACTATTGGTGTTGTCAAGCTTGCCACACTCAGCACTGGCCTTATTGCCATTGGGGCAACTGGAACTGTCCAGTGGGCCCAGTTATTTCAGCTGATTAAATGAAGCTGAAAGGCACTACTCCTAGTTCCTTAATTCCTGTCATTACAGTTTCACCAATTCAGCCCAGAGACATCGACACTTGGGTATGGCATCTCTTGTGCTCAGGACAGGAGGATGTGTAAGCCAGTCCTGGTGCAACCCAATGTTTTCTCTTCTTCAGGCGTTTCTGATGAGGTTTGCCAACATATCCCCTCAGAAGATGAAATGTAAGAGAAAGCACATAGACACCTCTTCAGGGTCCTCCACCCAGGATACAGATTTAGTTGAAGGGGAAGCTTCCCAGAAATCTCCTTCAGAAGAGCCTTCCTTTCTTTAGGGAGAGGTATTAGAGATGATGAGGCAGAGGGGCTAATGGCCAGCACACCCTACCTCCCTGGAAGAGCAAATCTTGCAGGAGGTGTATAACCCCACCACCACCACCACCACCACCACCACTGTGTGGGTATTGCCACCTCTGGATAAGCTAGTTGACATGGTTAGTTCCAAATTTTGGAAAGAGACCATCATGGCTGAGCTAATTCTGAGAAACCCAAACAGGAATATGCATACTGCCAAACTCAGACCAATTTGGAGTAAAGGACACCTTGTTGAATCCATTGTTGTGGCTGTTGCCACTAAGAAAGATGTCCCAGAGGAAGTTCAGTCCATTTGCCTCCCTGCAAGGACTCTAGAATAACAGGTATATTGGGGAAGTATATTTAAGCACCCAGTACATTCTCCAGTAGAGCATTGAGCTACACCGTATATATAATTAGATTTCAAAGAAAAACTGCACAGAAGACAGCAGACACTTTAAAACAGTTTCCAGTGGGTGATCTACATTCTCAACTAAAAATCCAAGTGACTCTTATGAGCAGGATTTCCTAAAGCAGTCAGGGTAGCATGATCAGGCTTAGCTATGACCAGATGGACCTGGTTGCAGCTGACATATTTCCCAGACCATTTCAGGGTGGCTTTTGTCAGTGCCCCCTTAGATGGCTCAACGCTATTCAGGCAGCAAGTTAAATAGAGGCTCTTTAACCCAGAGAAAGAGGCAAGATGCTCACTAGAGCTGGGATTAAGTTTGTTACCACTCAAAGTACTTTTCATAGTAGTCAGAAAGAGGTTATATTCTCCAAATTAACAAATTCAAACAGCCCCACCAAAAACAGCAATCAAAGTTAGGTTTTCAGGGCAGAGGGGCCTTTTAGTCCATTTGTCACCTCAGGGGTAGAGGTGGTTTGAGCAACTAGGGAGGTAGGGGATCCTTTCAAGGATGTATGCTCGTATGATCTCAGAAGGGTTTCCAGACTGTTCCTCTCTGGAGTTGTCAGATGATGTCTCACCTTGAACATTCCAGCATGAGTGACCATCATGTCAGACTCAGGGGTAAACAGAATTGTATCCAGAGGCTACTTCATTACATTTTCTACAACATCATTTTCCCACACCCCTCATTTCCCTTCAGTGTCATCCAAACAAAGAGAAATGGAAACAAAGATGGTGCAAGCCTTCCTCAGCAAGAGAGCAATCCAGGAGGACTTGCCAGATTAGAGAGGATCCAGATTTTACTCCAGGTTCTTTTTGGTGTCCAAAAAAGACCAAGGATCTCAGCCTGATATTTCATCTCAGTTGGATGAACAAGCATGTAAAGAAGAAGCCTTTCCAGATGGTCATAGTGTAGTTGATTCTATCATGCCTAAAGGCAGGGGATTAGATACATGCGGTGGATCTTCAGGATGTCCATCTTTACATAAAACTAGTTCGGCATCCAGGAGGTCTCTTAACTTTCATGTAGAAGCCAATCATTTTCTGTTTTGAGCCCTTCTATTGGGTCTCAGCTCAGCCCCCTGGCTATTCACCAAATATATGGCATCAGTCGCTACTCACATGCGACTCTTAAGGATACAAATACTTCTTTTCTTGGACAATCATCTCCTGGCAGCTACATCAGTGGAAAACGTGTTTGAGCAAGGCAGCACTTGCTCAAGATATACTTGCCTTTGGGAATAACTATAAACATAGTCAAATCCAATCTGCAGCTATCCCAAGATCTAGTCTTTATAGGCTGCGACTCATTGAACTATCTGAAAAGTTTACTTTGAGATTCTCAGCCATAGTAAAAGTCATATTATGTCTACTCTTTCAAGACAGACCATTTGCAGTGAGCATCCAAAAGATGCTAGGTTCTATGGCTGCTTTGATACAAATGGTCCCTCATGTCTCGTCCCTCATCCCTCAGTTATGAATCTGGCTTGCCAACTTCCCTTACCTACATTGTTCTAACATGCTAGAGGCTGTTCACCTTGGAGACAAGCTGTGGATATGGGTATGGCCTGGCGCAAGACTTACACCTTCTCCCCCAGATTTTCAAGGGCCAGTTAGAGCTCACCTGACACCGCCAGAACTGCAAAACTTTCTAGGGTGCGGGCCCCTCTCTCGGGGTGAACTCATTCCAGGGTACCCTGCCCTTTACAACAACAACAACAAAAAAAAAAAAAGAGAGAGAACTCTCCCAAGGGCCCTGCCGGCTTCTCTGACACCATCTGCCTAAAACCCAAAAAGCCAGAAGGACCATGAGGCCCCACTTTCACGATCTATATTCATACTGAAAAATCAAGATAAAGAGCATTTTTGCCCTCCTGCTCCATGGGAGGTTTCTGTCCTCTCTGAGTTTGCCTTAGGACCCCTGAATTACACTTTGACAGGTGTACCACCCCAGTCAAATCCCCCACCTGACACTGTCTCCAGAGCGGGTCATGCCCAGATGCCCTGGCACTTGAAGCCAGAAGTGAGAGCCCCAGTGGGGCTCACCCCCCGCCTCACCAGGTAAGTGAAAAAATGATTCAACATGAGGATACTGCAGAAGATGCTTTGGACCTAGTGGGTTCAGGCCTACACAATCAGAATGTGAAAGGAAGTCAGAAAAAGTCTATAGACTGATCTGAAGAATTTGACAACTGGATCTCAATTTACTAAGCTGCTTCTCAAGGCAATGGTAATGGCTGACTTGTCTTCCCTTGGGTGGATGGAACACTTCATGAACAAGATGGTATAAGGTTTGTCGACTACAGAAAAGGCTTCCTTGTCTGTCAGTGTCCTTGAGAATGAGAGCAGTCTTCCTAGCTCTGTAGGCATTTCAGAAATGTGCTTCCTCAAGGTGCAATTACCATACAGCCAGACAAAATAGCAGTAGTACTGTATATCAACAAGCATGGGGAAGCCAATATTATCCTTTGTGCAGAGAAGCAAAGGAGGTGTGGGAATGGGTGTTGACTTTGCTCCACTTTCTAATAGTGGTGCACATACCAGTGTCCACCAGTGTAATTGCAGAGAAATTGGGTAGGCAGATTATGCTTCCCCATGAATGGCCTTGTCATTGCAAAAGTGGCACACAATATATTTAAGAAATGGGGACAACTCTGCTTCACCATTTAACACCAAGTGTCCCTTCTTGTTCCTCCAGGACAGTCATTCTCCAATGATTCTCTGCCCCCCCCCCCAGTCTTTTCTATGCCTTTCTGTCTCTTCAGCTGATTCGGAGACTCTTGCAGAAAGCCAAAGAATGAAAGGCCCATCTAATTCTCATAAAACCATTCTGTCCTTGTCAGACTTGGTTCCTTTCTGTGGCCCCATCTAAGGAAGAGATCCTTATCTCTTTCACAGAGCTCTGCTTTATTATCTTCTATGACTGGAATGCCTCACCTAGATATTCAATCTCACAGTCCACCCACTTGGTTTCTCCAGTTCCCCATAATGATCAGGAACTCTTAGTTTCCTCCCGAAGTAGTGGACATTATTAAGGCATCTCAATATAATTCCACCAAAAGGTTTGACATGGGTAAATTGGAAAAGTTTTCTTTGTGGGCCTAGTACTGATATATCTCTCCAATGTCTGCACCATTAGAGGAGGATTTAACCTTCTTGACCGAGTTATACAATAAAGGGCCTAGCTTCTGTTCAATCAACATTCACTTGATAACCATCTCATCTTTTCATAACAGCTTTTCAAATCACTCATTGGCTACACATAAATGCTGTAAAGCATTTCTTAAAGGTATTTTCCATTTGAGTTTCCCCCTTAACTAGACCAGCACTGGCTTAGGATCTAAATTTTGTGTTGGAGTCCCTGATGAGACACACCTTTGAACCAGCTAGCTCAGTAGATATTACACTTTTTTCTTGAAAGACAGTTTTTCTGGTAGCCATAACTTCACCAAAACAGATTTCAGAGCTGCTCACCTTGCCCTCACAATATCCTTCTATTATTTTTCATCAGGACAGAATATCTCTCTGAACCAAATCATCTTTTATACCTAAAATTGCGTAAGACACTAATTTGAATAGGTATATTCATTTGTCTGTATTTTTTTCTAAGTATTCTAATAAAGGGGAGTACCTTTTCCATTCCTTGGATATTTACAGATATCTTAAGTTTTTATTTGGATTGTACCAAAGTATTTTGTAAGGACAAACAGCTTTTTCTTATTTTTTCCACGAGCTAAGCTTGGTCAGAAGATTTCCAAGGTTACATTAGCAAAGTGGATTACAGACTGCATCTCATCCTGGTGTGACAAGGCAGACAAGGAGCTACCTGTTCCACCAAAAACACATTTTGTCAGTTCTCATGCCATGTCTATGGCATTTTCTATAAATCTTACATTCCATATTATTACAACAGTGGACACTTGGTCTTCCTTGCATACCTTACTAAACATTACAGGCTTGACTATCTCCAGAGCAAGAGTTTCCTTTGGAGCAGCCACTTTGAAAGGCTTACTGTTGTAGGCCACCCATGTTAGCTGGGGAATCTGCCCTGCTGTTCCAGTGTCCAGACAGGATCTGAGAAATATGTAAGTTATGTACTTACTGTAACATTAGATTTCCCTGGTCTTTGTCTAGACATTGGAACAACCTGTCCTCCAGCCCCCTCCAAAATGTCTTTTCCTGAGAGATCTATTTGGATTTTTTGGAGGGTATATAATGTGTTCAAGTTTTCCTTAGAGTGGTAGTTCTATAATGGGGGCATACTCAATCTAGAGGATTCTGAATAGGGAAGGATTATGGGTATGAAGGAGCATGGGCTTGTGAGGAGTTTACTGGCATTACTAGTACCAAAGGCACCAGTCCAGTGTTCAAACGGAAATCAGAGAAATCTAAAATTCTGATAAGTATATAACTCATGTTTTCTCCTGTGAGGAAATATTTGATATTATACCTCCGAGCAATATAAAGTATTCATATAACCATCATTAAAGTCATTTCATTGGACATTACCAATTCAGATAAGGACAAAATCACAGGTACTGTGCTGTTTCCCACTACAGTCATTGCAGAGAAATTTACTTTTCCCTGAAATGTGGCATCCTTGGAGTCAATTATATTAAGTAAGTGGAAGCAGAGAGTGAAGGGTCCCAGAATGAGGATATAGATAGTGTCCCTCCCTCCCTTCAGATAAATAACCAAGTTTGAATTCTGCTTCAGAGTATCAGATGTCAAACTAGTTTCACCTATATAGGTGGCACAGAACCCAAAGATTCCAAAGAAACTCCCTTTTGGAAATACTGGAAATGAGGGCTCCCTGTTGAAATGTTGACACTTGAAATGCAGAGTGCTGAAAACCTAAAAAAAAGAAGACTGAAAACACAGGAGAAGAGCAAATCTCAAAAATTAGTCTTCTCCTTAAAACTTCTTTTTTTGGGGGGGGGGGGAAGCCACCCTACACCCCTCACGCATATCAAACTTATATATACCAACTCAGAGATCTCCTTAGAGAAAAGGAAATATTCCAAGAAATGGCACTGTGGGCTTACTATATACAAGTCCAATATTTTAGCCATTCACTCTAGTGGGCCCCGACATTTCAAATGGTTAACAGAAATAAACATAAGATCATATTTCAGAGTATTTCCACAGTTTCAGATTGCTGATGAAGTAAAATTCACATATTCACAAAAATAACTGGATCTTTCAGAAATTAATACATCATAAATGTATTACTTTCAATAAATTAAAAGTACACAGTGCCACTGAGCCCCATGTTCATGACAAAATAATGTCTCCTCTCAAACTGTCCCGAATCAAGCATGGAATATGAGCATGCTCAGTAGCTACTTGACAAGCATCAGCAAAACAGAAAACATGACTATTTTTTAATTCAAACAAATTAAAATCACACTACAATAATGATAATAATCCATGGCAACAGCTGGGGGTTATGGGGTAGAATTTACTCCATTGCCAAAGCATTTGATTATTCAGGCATTCACACCTGCCACTGGGTATGAATATATATATTATTCATTCATAATATACACTATACAGCACTATGGAGTACAATGTGGCATTGCTTACTCAAAGTTGTATTTACTGTGTACAGTGGTGTCACCTAAGACTAATAAAAAGCTCTGTTTGCTGTAATTCAGACAGATGAAATCATGTCTACCAATGATTAATCTACATATTGCAGAAGAACTAGTGGCAGGTTTAGGTTTGAGATATTTTATTCGGTCTACTCATTCTGCATATATTAGGGTTGACTTACACATTGTAGCACAGTATTCTGTCATGAACCTTATGCTCCAAACCATGGATTAAGCTCCATTAACTGGATAGCCCTTCTCCACTGTTGATGTTAGCTGAATGGGGAATGAGTGACAGAGAGCTGCTAATGCTGCTTCTTGAGCAGGGGATGCTTAGCTGCATAGCATCATCTGACATGACATGTGGCTTCAAGGGTGCCTTGTTCCTGTACCCAGGAGTGGAAACACCCCCAGGCATGCCCAGATTCACAATCTGGCTGTAAATCTGAGCCTTGGTCTCCAACAGGACTACAGCAGTGATCTTTCTTACTGCCACACATCATGTCCAGCCTTTTGCTTGAGGAGAGGTGGGCAGATATAGTCTCCTCACCCTGTCTGCTCCAATAGGCACCTGAGCCACTAAATAAACTCACTTTGCTCAAGTTGTAGTCTGGGCTTTATCTTTCTATGCCACAAAGCTAACTTAAGTTTGAGGTACAGTAGTTTGAGGTAGCAGTGACAACAGCAGAAATAAGTCTTAGTAGCATCAAGAAGCATTTTTGGTTCAGAAAGTGCCTTTTGAGGACAAAGAGATTGTTGTGTTTCAGTGAGAGTTTTATTTTTATTTATTTTATATTTGATTTAGAATTTCCAGCCACAGCAAGGCGATGCACACCCTTGCATAAATGCTGTTTTCATGTTGTAGTTCTACAGTGCTATGCTGTGACTACAGAAAGCTCATTCAGTTTCATTTGCAGGATATACAGAATTCATAGTGCTTAAAACCTCACGTTGAGATCACCTATAAACAAACATACAGGCATGCAATGACACACACACTTGTGTTTCTGATGGAAAATCACCCCATTAACACACAATCATGAGAATCAAAAAATGCATGGAAGCACCTCTATAGACAAACATCTGAGAGCTTTTAATGGCATAATTTCATGCTAAGTTACAAGATTCATATATTTTTTTCAAGCTATTCCCACCTGTATTTATTAAGAGTGAGTTTGTAAATAGTTTTGTACTACGTGGCATGTGCTCAATGTGCTCAAAATTGACAAAAATAAGCTGGTTACACACCTTTCTGCTGCTAGATCTTATCATAAAATATTTCAAAAGTGTATAGCAACTATTCTTACGCACTTTATAAAACTGTTATGATCAGGTCTAGTGCTGCACACATAGCAATCTCAGCACGTTCAGCATTGGCAGTGATTTGAAAGATATAAAATATGTAATACGCTTCATGCTGCCACATAAATTACAAAAAATTGATAACTTGTAAAGATGTTGGCTCTATTTGTGATGTGTGGTAGTGCCAAGTATGATACAATTTTAAGGCTGCAAAACACTCTGTGCCCTTTACTTTTTTCTGCAACCAGTAGTACATTTGACACAGCTAAAGCTCATGTACTACCAAGAATTATGATTAAGGATTTACAATCATAACTAAATTCCTATGCATTCTCAGCTTGCATGCCAAGATTCACCTCTCAAGCTTCACTTTGCATCATTCTTCAGGTGAAATTTCTTGACATCCATGTCTCACACATCTAAAAAGGTGAAGGTATCTCAATATTTATCAAAAACAGTCATAACATAAGACTGGTAAAGTAGTATGACACACTTGAGTATTCCTTGTCCAACTCATGATAAGCAAAGTCCCAGACCATATCAGTGAAACTATAAATCCCCTTTTATGATCAAGGGCACCCATACCACATAACTAAATGAAATGGAGTGGCTCTGCATTGAAACCAAAGGTTATACTTTAAAGAATTACTTTATCAAAATATACTGTAAACTGGAAAACATATACAACTTCCAGTATACAAACACAGAGATTCCTAGAGTTTGTCAACACAAATGCTCTGGACCAGCTAGTCTGTACACCCACTAGAAGCACCAACCTGTTTGACCTGATCCTCACAAACATGGGTGAACTTTGTAACCGCCTATGTGCAATGTCCTCACTTATCTGGTCAGATCATAAAAGCTGCGTCCTCTGAAATTAAACTAAAACCTGAAACACCAGCTTACCTTCAAACAATTGGAAATTATTCCAAAGTAAACCTCCCACTACTGAGTGATATCTTTGCAAAAAAATCAAACTCACCTAACCATGTAAACTCCTTACTTATGTGGAACTGTTCAAAGAGACCCTATGCAATCATGTAAACAGCTGAATTTAGGCAGATGTACACACCTGAAATATGCACATGACTAATTTAAAGAACAAGTCACCCTAGTGGAAACCCAACATCATTTTTTTACTGGAAAATGTTACATTTTGACTCCAAAGGTGGGGACTGGATTCATTTGTTATCGAGGAGGGAATTGTTTTGGCAAATGCCTGAGTGCTGGCGAAACACCAGGTAACAATACTACCTCTATAGCTTGTATGTGGAAATATGAGCAAATGAATATTAAGTAGTTGCATTTACATAACACATCATGTGACTGTTCCTATATAAGGAAGTGCGTCTTGCTGCATTTATTTGTTCTGAAGAAGTCTATATTCTGAATAAATGAAAGTGTTCAATCTTGTTGATTAAAAGTTACTGTGTTGGGACAGAATTTGCCTGGTGATTTATACATATGTGGATAGGCAGTTTTGAACTGCATACTAATTTAGCAACATCAATAAGTTGCATAAAAATGAAGAAAACCATGAAAAAAGTACACTCTTTCATCAAACTAAATAAGCAGCTCAGGAGTCTTATCAAGTCCGCAAGTACCAAATCTGAGGTAAAGATAGCCTCGCAACCAAAGAACAGCTAACAATGCCTTCTTCAGGTATGTCTGCAATCACAAGGGTAATACACAATGGTGCGATTAACTCATTGTAAATGGAAGCACATATGCAGAGGATATAGCAAATTTACTGTGTCATAAATTTAGCTCCAGTTTCACCACGTTCAGCACCAGGGGCTATAGTCAAACATGGGTTGATAACACTGCAGACAGGAACTTCTCTTTACACTGTCAAATCCTGCTATGAATGTTGTTAATATTTATGTTGTCTTGTGAAGCAACCCATCACCTTGTGTAAGTTTGTGTGATTTAAGAACAAATGCTACTGTTGACCAGGAAAGTAAATAGGAAAGACTTTGAGATTGTGCCTGCTCATATATAGTAATGTTCTATAAGCAGTTTCTCTTCATTTGCATGCTGTCAGTAAAACATGCTGTATGCTTTTATAAACAGACAAATTTGAAAGTAAAATAAGATAAAAAAATATATTTTCCTATAAAGTAAAATTGTGTCACATTTTATTCTCAAAAATGTTTTTATTTTTCAAATACAGTTGAATAAACTCCATAGTATTTGTATATAGCATCTTAAATAACTATGTACACTATTTACATCAGCCTGACACTATAACAGAGCTCAGTATATACAATTACTTTATAGGTATAAGAATCCAGTTATCAGAGTGTGTCTGTTCAGTTATTGTAAAGTGTCAATCAATGATAAGACTTTTTCCATGGATTGCTAATAAATGGCGTAGGATGAATCCTTAATTCTTTAATTTTAATTTCCAACAATGCTGTGGTCTTTCAAGTAGGCTGTAGAAGTCTTCCAAAGTTGGTATTGTGTTTGTTTTCCATCTTGTTATACACTTCATTGAGATTGCAAGTATTGTCCAAACCAGATACATATTTGACTCATTCAAATGAGGACCTTCATACACATTTAATACTAGAGCTTTAGATAAGTTAAATGATTCATTAAATAAAGCTTGTAAAACGTTTTTAATACCATTCCAAAATGACTTAATTTTAACACAGTTGAAAAAAATGCGATTCCAATCTGTATTGTGTATTTGCTCATACCTCCAACATATTCCCTTTGTGGAAGAATTAATTTTAGTAATTCTATCTAGAGATAAGAATGCTCTGTGCAAGCATTTAAAATTAAAAACTTTCCACTATTATGTAAAGGATGTTTTATTGATAATAAAATATTTGATTTAATTTCTTCAGTTAGCTGTAATGAGTATCCTTTTGTTATATACTTCCAATATGAGGATTTGGGTGTTTTATAATTTATCAATATCTTGTAAAATTTTGAAATACTATTTCCCATGTCATAATCATAACATATGATTTCATATAGGTATTTCGTACGTTTAGGTATTTCTTTAAATTAAGAATTGCTAATTATTCTGCATAAATCTTGTGAATACGTCAGAATGCTTTGCAAAGTTTGTCAATCTTGTTGTGGAATTTTGTATGGTGTTTCTATTGTTTGCATATCCAGAACTTTTAGTTCTTTGATACATTGAAAGAACAAACAAATCCTTTCTGTTCCCAGGAATTAATTATTTCTCTGTATATTTTATGTGGATAGCTCTTTGTAACTATGAATGGCGTTAAAAGATCAAAACAGATTTTTAAATCTATATTTGCATTAATAATTTTCCTAAATGGGTCAATGTAATAATTAATCATAAGAGTTTTAGTGGGCTTAGTTATGTTGTATTGCATACTAATATATAATATGTGCCATGGCAAATTGTTTTTATCTATTTGAATTTGTTTTTGTAAATCAAATTAATTTTATTGATATTACAATTAATAATTCTTTCCAGTTTGCAGAATAATTTGGACTTATCCAATTTGAGATTGTTTTAGATATTGATGCTTTTATATATGTTTCTATATCAGGAAAGTTTAATCCTCCCCGTTTCCATGATCTGATATGATGTAGTAAAGCTATTCTGTTTCTTTTGGGAAACCATAACAACTTTATTAGGCATGAGTTTATTTCTTTGAGTATATTCCTTTCTGGTAACAGTTGTATTGCCAAAGCTATATATAGAATCATGGCTAGTAAAACCATTTTTATTAACAGTGGTCTGTCTTCAAATGTTATTATTTTGTTCCACTTTTCCACAGAGATTTTAATTTTATTGATATTATTGTAGTTTTTTGAGACTAATTCATTATTATCCTTGCATAACTCAATTCCTAGATATTTTAAGGTAGATTGTTTCCCTATAATGTGATTCACCTTCATCTGCAACTCTTTTGTTTTTAATTTATAAATAAAAATTTTGATTTTGATTTACTGAAATGGAGACCTGAAGTCCTGTAAAATATGTCAATTAAAATATCTAATTCTTCTAATGTCTCTTTTGTATTGGATAATGTTAATGTCATCAGCAAAGAGCATTACTTTAGAATTGTTTTGTTCATAAACATCTACTTCTTTGATTTTTGTATTGTTACGTATTGAATCTGCCAATATTTCACTAGCCAAAGCAAAAAGAATCAGTGACATGGGACATCCTTGTTTAGTACCCTTTGTTATATGTATATAGTCAGAGGTGAAAGGACTTAGCTTAACATACGCTAAATTATTTGGATATATATTCTTTAGTAGATGAACAAAGGAAGGAGGAAATTCAAATAACAATTTAGGGAATCAAATGCTTTCTCTATATCTAAGCCAATTATGAGTGTTTCTTTATTTTCTTTATTAACATAATCTAGAAGATAAATTATTCTTATGATATTGTCATATATGTGCCTATGATATATAAATCTAGTTTGATCATTATTTATTGTTTTGGATAGTGGTATTGTCATTCTGTTAATATTGCTAGTTAATATTGTCATAAATATCTTATAGTCATTTAATAATGATATAGGTCTACATGAGGTACAGAGGTTTGGGGATTTGTTTTTCTTTAGGACTGGTGTGATTAAGGAATATCTCCAAGAGGGTAGTATAAAAGCTTGTGACTGAATTTCTAATAGAGTTTTATGAAAGTGGGATAGTATCTTTGAAGGAAAAAGTTTATATATTTCCATAATTATGCCATCTATAACTGGAGCTTTATTGTTTTTACCCTATTTTTATTGTATCTGTAATTTCTTTGTAGGATATCGGTACTTGCAGATCTAGTTTTAATTTTTCTAGTATTCTTTATATTAGAACATTTTTTCTCTAGATTTAATTGATTGATATGTATATTTTCTTTTTGGAAATGTTCCATATAGTGATTTCTATAGGTATCAAGGATGTCACCTATTTCAGAGACTTTTTCCCCTTTCTTTTCATGGAAGATACTTTTACTGTTATTAGCATTTGATTGTATTTTGATTCTTGCAGATAAATTATGTAGATATTTGGGAGAAGTGGCCAAGGTATTGATTTTTAGTTTTTCTAAAGCTAACTAGTTTTATGTGTTAGAATTTCATTGAATTTATTGTTAATACTTCTACTTTCTTTTTCATCTCCAAATGATTTTGATTTTTTTCTGCTTTTACAGACAAAAGTTTGGATTGTAGATCTAATAATTCAGAATCCCATTCTCTGATTTTGTTATACCAAGTTAGGGTTTTACCATATATTTAAGCTTTTAATGAGTCCCATATCATTTTATCTATGTGGTGTAATTAATATCAAAGAACAATTGTAATTCAGATAATAACCAGGGTTTGAACTCTTTAATTTTAGTTACATATGCTGGAATTCTGGAGTTAAAGAGTAATGGTTTGTACCCATTTTGAAGTTTTAGTATCAATGAACTGTGGTCTGAAAAGGGGCAGGGAGTGATTGAGAAATTAATGATTTTAGAGTGCAAGTCATGGGCAGCAAATGTTTTATCTATTCTAGTTTGAGTACCAAATCTGTGATCTTGATGGGAAAACAACAAAGATTTATTTTCTTTAAATTTGAAAGCATCTACAAGATGAAATTATTCTACCCACTTGTTTTGATACAGCAGATGTACACAGCAGTCTTTTATTTGTAGTTTCAGAAATATCAAATATATAGTTAAAATCCCCTCCTAATATTAAGTTGCCTTTATAATTTCTGGAAATGAAATTCTAGTGTTTTTTTAACAGTTTCTGAACCAATGCCTGAGAACCAGTATCGATTGGCTAGGGTCCATATTCTGTTATTATATTTAACTATTACTAATGCCATAAGGCCTTCTTTATCTTCATACTTATAAATGATTTCTGGGTTAATCACATTTGTTTTCCATAAAACTGTTACCCCTTTTTGACTTTGTCTTATAAGTGGATTGTGCCAATATCATATATTCCTTAGGATTCCATTTGTAATGGTCATTTGTTTTGAAATGAGTTTCTTGAAGGAAGACTGTTTGTGTTTTGTTCAGTTTTAAATATTTCAGTAGATTTGATCTCGTTAGGATTGTTTAAGTCATTGGTATTTAATGATAATAAAGTTAAATCCATCTTAGGTTATTTAGACTATGCATTTTTGTTTTATTGTGACTATTAAACATTTTCCTCTGATAACTATAAAGTATATGTTTGAGCTTTTAAAGGAAATTATCAGTTTTATACTTTGAGTGTTTACCAATAAAGTAATGCTTTGGTCAGGCATACTAAACATGTTTTATGAAATAAATGTTAACAAAACTAAGATCTGCACTAGCCATGGAATGAAAATCACTCCTAATCTGATGGATAAACCTAAGTCCATCAGATTATAACTCATACCTTGACAATTCGGAGCATTTGAGCTTCATACATTTAATCATATGGTGAATATTGGTAATAGGAATAAACAATATTTATATTATTTTGAACAGATATAGCACTATTGTAGATTAGACAGAATTCTAATACAATATAAATGTACTTATTGTATAAGAAATTAATATTTACATGAAAGATAGATAAGCAATTCATAGTAAAGTAGGATGCATCATATATAAACCTCAGTAAAAGATTATAGCACACAGTTATTTAACATTCACCCTTATTGATGAAGTCTTTCAAAACTTATTACTCAATATAAATAGATGGTAATATTTATACCTAATATTTATAATACAGTGTATTTTACTGGATATATCAGAAGTTATATTTCACTATTTACTAGTATTTAAGTAATCACTTTGTTTGTTGCTAACTTATTTAAAGAATCAAGTTTGTTTTATATAAATATTGATGAAAGTTAGTGCATTTTAATTATCAGTGCATCCCTCTTCCCCCGATTTCCTACACATAAGGATTTTCATATCTGTCATTTCTTATTATAAAATGAGAAAAATTATAGGTTAAAAATAACAAATTCACTTATTGTGATTAATGACTATAAATTCCCTTTCCATATTTATAAATTACCATTTTATGACATATACTGAAAGTTTTTAGATTTAAATAGCAACATTCTATTTTGTATAATCAGCAAAGGTTAAACTGAGTGATTATTGTCAATGTAATACTATTTGTTCAGAATGTGATTGTTACATTCTGTGACATTCCTAGTTCAGGCTTCTATTGTTTCCCTTGAACAACTTTGTCAGTTTGATGTCATGTATAAAATATTAGTTATGTTGGTAACAGTTTACGTATGGTCAAGATGTGTTACAAAACCGCAATTCAAGTTAAAGCAATTATATGACTTGTTATGCACATTTACCTATATGAGAAAATCATCATGCTTCCGCTTGATGTTCAATGTAGTGTATGTAATTTATGACAAGACAGTAGTGTTATTATGCACAAACCCAAGTTATTAAATCCTGTCTAATATCTAAATTCAGCAGACTGCTTCATCTTACAAAGGAAATTCTATATTTTATGTCTAGATTTACTAAAATCATACATGACATAACTGTGTGTGTTTTTTTTTTTTTTAATCAAGAATCAACTTAATGAGCTAAATGAAGTGTTGGGAGACCATCAAAATGTGTACATGTGGTTTAAAACAGCCCTTTTATTATACATTTTTTTTCTAAAACCAAAAACATCATTGCCGAGAATCATCTCCGAGGCCCCTCAGAGAATTATCGTCACTCTGTCTCCATTACCATAGCAACCTGGCCTGTGTCTGTTTCTGTTAATGTGTCTGTGTACTGCATACCAGAGGCTCGTGATGCACCTGACAGCAAAGCTTCACTTCAGTGCAACTTCAAGCCTAAATTCCTCCCCTTTCCAGCAAGCAGCAGCCAGGAAAAAAGAATACAAACAAAAAAAAAAAAAAAAAAATAAAAAAAAAAAACTCCCAACAAGCAGCCACAACAACAGACACACTCTCCTCCAGCCCTCCCACTCCCACCTCAGACCACATACTCCCACTCAGCAGACATACAAACAAACCATTCTCTGCCAAAATATCCACCCCCTTCCCCTGGATTCAGGCTAAATCTCCAAATGTCTTTTCCTAATACACAAGCATCAATAAACCTCGATCACAAGCCACAACCCACAGCTTCCCAGAGATGAAAATGACAACATATAACAGCTGCCAGACACAAACGCATCCACATACACCATGTCAGGCTTAATCAAACAGCACTCAAAGCTATGATACCTGCCATAATTGATACTAATTATGTTTAGACAGAATAATAATGACATCTGTACTAGCTGCCAGACACAGCTGCATCCACACACACCATATAAGGATTGATCAAACAGCACTCATAGCTGTGATACCTGCCATAACTGAAATTAACTATATTTAGACAGAATAATGATGACATTTGTACTAAGAGCTTACTACTGTTATTCAACCAGGATATACATGACATTTCTAAATCATACTTTAACTGAAGAAGGCATTAGTCTCCATGACAGCATTTTTTTTCAAAACACTCTACTGTTACTGCTATTATATAAGATGTTAATTTGTTACATACGAGTCTGAATTCTGATGAATGGTACTTTGTTGAATTAGTCAATTAATTACTTAAATTATTATAAGTAAAAACAACAAAAAATGAACAAGATAAGTATTCACCGAGTTCAAGTAGGGGAACAGAAACTTCTATATTTATAGGTTCATAAGTGGGTACTATGCTATCTGCCCAAAGGCATTTATAAGCCTAGTCGGAATGTGTTGGCTTTCGCCACCCCCTTAGATTAGTTGGGTCTATATCAGAACATCAAAGTTTTAAAACTTCGAATGTTCAAATAACGACCCCTATTCAGCAAACACTAAAAATAGCAAAGCTGCAGAACACCAAATTTTTTCCTAGGAAAATAATTTGGTTGGCTGTTTCTGTGCCTTCGCTATTTTCAGTGCTGTGGTGGAAAGTTACGGTTTGGGTTCAGGTAAGTGTGCGATTGTGTGGACGTTAGGGTTAGGGCGTGGGTTAGGCGAGTTAGGGTTAGGGCGCGGGTTAAGTGAGTTAGGGCATGTGTCAGGTGAGTTTGCGATAGTGACAGACTTTAGGGTTAGGGTTTGGGTTAAGGTAAGTGGATAGATAGTAGTGTATGTACAGTTTAGTGTAGGGTTAGATGTAGGATTTTAAGTGTATGTGTGCGGATTGCTGTTTGTTTGGTGTGCTTGTTTTGTGTGTAAGTGTTTCCGAATAGCAAATTTTTTCCATGGGAAAAAATTTGCTGTTCTGAATGTTCGATATTTTGTGGTTTTGATATTTTAGGTTCGATGAAATAGCATTCGCTATTTTCATCTTTCAATAGCATGATATAAACTCATCAAGGTTTCTCTTGAAGAGGGTTAATGAGGTGCTCTACCTAATGTAGATTGGAATCTTGTTCCAGAGCATGGGAAGTCTCTGTGACAGGGGAATCTTTCCCTTCAGCACGTCCTATTTATTGTTGTGGTGAGGTTTAGATCCCTGGAGCGTGTGGCTTGACGGGATATGGTTTTCTTTAGGTGGAGTATGTCCATCAATTCTGGGTTGGACATTGCCTTGTATGTGAGGCAGAGATCACCTCTGAGTAGGCGGTATGCAACAGAGTACAGCTGGTGATTCTTCAGTCAAGCTGCATAGGGCATGTGCTTGAGGCTAGTGATACTCTTGGTGAGGTACTTCTGTGGTCTTCCCAGTTGTTGCAGGTGTCTTGTAAGGTACATCTCAAATGGGGCATTGTACTCTATGATGGGTCTGATGAGTGATGTGTAGAGGGACCCAATGACCTCTTTCGATCTGGATGCAAGCCCTTTTGTGATTAGGTGGGCAACATATGATTTTCTAACCACTTTGGCAATGTGATTATCAAAGGAGAGGTTACTATCTACTTGGGTACCCAGATCCCTTATTACATCTTCTGTATTTAGGGGGCTACCACCTATGTGGTAGTTTGTGGGTACTTTGTTTCCAAAGAGGATGACTATGCACTTTTTGGCATTTAGCTTGAGGCCATGGTTTTGACACCAGGTATCTGTCTCAGTGAGATCCTTTTGGAGGATGTCTGTTTCAGCTGGAGAGTCAATTATAGCCCCTAGTCTGCAGTCTTCTGCGAACTCGGTCAGCCATAGTCCTCCTGTGCTTGCCTGTACCTCTGAGAAGTATATGCTGAACAGGAAGGGTGCTAAGACTGAGCCCTGGGGAACGTCACTTGTAACTGGTTTAGAGTCGGACCTAGCTCCTGCAACTCTTACCAAGTGAGTTCTGTCATGAGTCAGTTGGCAACTCATCTCGTGACGTAGGGGTTTATGTTCAGGCTGGTGAGTTTGTCTATATCATCTGAGTGGAGAATGGTGTTGAAGGCCTTTGCGAGGTCTAGGTAGGCTGTGTGGACCACCTATCCCTTATCTATAGCCTTGGTAACTGTCTCAAAGTAGTCCACCAGGTTTAGGAGGCATGATCTGCTCTTAACAAAGCCAAACTGGATAGGGTCCAGTGTTTGGAGGTTCCCAATGTCTCAGTTAATGAGATCCATGATGATGCACTCCATAGCTTTGCAGACCAAGCTAGTCAGGCTTATAGGGCAATAGTTCCCGGGGTCCGTTATGGCTCCACCTTTGTGGAGCGGAATAACCATTGCTGTGCGCCACTTTGTAGACATGTAGCCTGTGGAGAGGCAGAGTTTAAACATTTTGTTTAGATGAGGGTTAGTTCACCCTTTAGCTTGAGTAGGATGCAGCCTAGGACACCATCCGGTCTCATTGATGCTATGCTTTTGGCTTTGGAGAGGGCTGTTTTAAACTGAGTGTCTGTGATTTCAGGGGCACTACATTCTTCAGTTATAGTTATGGGCCCTTTTGGGGGGGGGTGAAGTTTGCACTGAACCCGTCTGCCAGGATGTTGTTATAGGTTGCTTTGTTTAGCTTTGTTTGGCTTATATATATAATGTAAATAGTAACCCATCTTGCCCTACCTTTGTTTGTGAAGAATTACTGGACTCTGAACATTCAGAATAAATCATTATGCTTTCTCAGTTGTTTAAGAAACCCTCCTTTTTTTAAATAAAAACAGATGACAAGTGATGTACCATATCACTTGATACTTTGAGAGATGTAGTTGTAAAAGTTATTTTTTTTTTTTGTAACAGCTATCTTGGAATCAGTTTTTTGTTTCTTCTGTCTAGCATCAATCCAAGGATTTGTTTATTTTATTCTTTTAAGAGTAGGGGCCATCCATTCCATTTCTTCTGGGATAGATACTATGTTGTTGTTTTTGATGAATGTAGTAGCTTCTTCTAAGTCATTAAACGTTCTCATCTCATTGGCAAAAAGCATTTTTATCTTGGCTGGAAAGGCCAGCTATGCTTTAATGTTGCTTTGTTTCAATAGTTTTATTATTGGCCAGACTTTTTTCCTTTGTTCTAGTATTCTGGAAAAATAATCATTGTCAAACCTTATCAGGCTTTGATTGTATTTTAAGGGTGATTTTTCTCCAAGTACATTTTAATATTAATTCCTTGCCTAGAAATGAAAGAAATTTTATAGCTATGGATCTAGGTCGAGTACTTATTGAATTAGAAGCAGGTTTCCTCGGTGCTCTATGCGCCCTTTCAGTTCCAAATGAAAGTGCCTCTTTCAAGTCTAAAAATTCAGGAATCCAGGTTAAGAATGAAATAATGTCTTCACCTTCAGTGTTTTCAGGCAGACCAAAGATCCTTATGTTGTTTCTCCTTTCCCTGCTTTCTAAGTCATCTGTTTTGTTAAGCAGCCATGTATTCTGTTTAAGCAGAAATTATTTTTGGAATTCTTCCTCTGAGTCTACCTTCAATGTCATTTAGAGAAGTCTATATATTTGTTATTTTTGTATGGTGTTGCTGTAATAGTTCCTTAAGAGTATCAGTCTATTTTTGAGAATTTAATTTGAGGTTTTATAAGTCATTTTTAATCCCATCCATCTTCCACGGTGGTGGTGCTGCGGTAGCGTTGTCGCCTCACAGTAAGATGCTGTCCGGTTTGATTCTCAGCTAGAGTGTCTTCTGCGTGGAGACATGCATGAATGGGCGTACCTTTGTTGAAGGTTGTGCATCAGGGCTGGCAACTCGGCACGTAAAAATCAACTGCCAATCATTAGCGGACCGGAGTTCCGCTGTGGCGACCCCTAACCGGGAAAAGCCGAAAGACACAACAACATCTTCAAAGATAGTTCCTGTAAGGTAGATGTCATCAATTGCTGTTCTTTTTTCAAAGCAGCATCTGGGTGAGAATTCCATGAGTTGTTCATATTCAGTGACTCAATATATCTCCAAGTTACTTGACAGGAGCATTTTTGTACATCTCCACCAAAATTGATATTTATATAGTTTAGTAGTTTTATCTATAGATTTCTGACGTTTTAAACTTGAAAATAATAAAAATGTTTCTGTATTATACTAGTTTATAGAGCTCTCAAAATTCACTGCTCTCAGTTGGTCATCTAGGCTCCGCCCCAATTGTGTCACATTTGACAGTGAGCAAATGTTATCCCTAGATGTTTCAGACATTGAAAGGTGTACACTGATTAATAGCTGATGCAGCAGTCCGATTACTGCATCTCCAGAACTGCTGAAACTTGCAGCCATGGCTTTGAAGTAAAAACATCAACTACCCCAAAATCTAAATCTTTAACTCTAAAAATGCAAGAGTGAAAAAATGATACTTGTGCATTTAATAAGCACTTACTGTGTGTGTGTGTGTTTGTGTGTGTATATATATATATATATATATATATATATATATATATATATATATATATATATATATATATATATGTGATCTCAAAGTTCATACATCTACTTACAGTACTGCCGAGAAGCAGTACCCATATGGAAATATCCACAATAAAGAAGACCCACTGCAAATACAACTCTTCAGATCACTACTTTATATGCTATATTTAAATATATAATATATATGTAAATGAGAAAGTATATCTATTCTTCACGAAGCAACCCTACATGTGGCATGTATATTGAGTCACTGAATATGAACAACTCATGGAATTAAAGAACAGCAATTGATGACATCTACCTTACAGGAACTATCTTTGAAGATGTTGTTGTGTCTTTCGGCTTTTCCCGGTTAGGGGTCGCCACAGCTTGACAAATGCAAAAATATTTATTTTATTTTACATTTGTTGACTGGGCTAATCTAACTGGATATCTGTCCATTTTCAGTAGAGGCCCAGGGAGATGAGCTCGGAGGAAGTAAAAATATAATCACATTATACAAAGATTAATTTGCATGTTAAACATTTCAAGAGAAAAAAAAACAGGGAGTAATCACAGTGGTCGTTTGCTCATAGAATAGTGCTAAATATACAAATATACTTACTACAAAGCAAATGTAGTTGCAATACAAATGTAGTTGCAATACAGCATATAAAAAGATAGCAGCTGAGTTAGATAATATGTTGGTAAACAGGTTGACATAGAGAAGGAAAACAAAAAGTAGGAGTTGTAGTAATCAGTATACAGGTTAATAACTAATCTGCTTAAAGAAATTAAGAGGATGTAAGTAAAAAAAATTTCGAAAGGTCAAGGTCAGTTTGTTAAGAAAAGGAACAAGAATAATTGAGAAGAAGAGAGTAGGTAGATCCAAATAAGAAAGGTGGTAGATCAAGTCAGGTTTGGTACAGGGGCACAACCAGTGTGTTCTGAGAAAAGGTTTGTTTTTAAAGAGTGATATACAGGGAATTGAGGAAAGTTCGCTAGGAAGAAGGTTCCAGGATTTTCCAACAGCATTAAAGAAAAGTGAGTCTCCAGCCCTGTTGTTACAAATATTTACCAGCAGTCTTTGTGACGAACGTAAGGTCTTAAGATTGTTGTGGGACAATGAGGGTAGATAGTATTGGAGAATCTGTAGGATAGTAAAGGGCTTTGTGGACAACGGTAAGTTGGTGGAATTTAAGCTGATTTTGTAATTCAAGCCATCCTAGTTGGTTTAGGTTAATACAGTGGTGGGTTCTGAAAGGGTTTCCAGTGGCAAATCTGGCTATGCTATTGTAGACACTTTTCATTTTATTAAGGCTGATTTTAGACAGGTTAGTGTATATGGGTGAGGCATAGAGGAGAGTAGAAATTAGGTGAGTGTGAGAAATAGTTATTCTTGCTGCAAGAGAGAGAAAGGGTTTGATCCTGTAGAGAGAGCCCAGTTTTCTATTAACAGATTTTAAGGTATTATTAATGCGGGTGTCAAAGTTAAGGTTATCTATGTTTATACCAAGTAGTTTGGTAGTTGGGTCTGGGGTTATAGGAGTACTGTTACTGGATGTTACTGTGAAGTCTATTGGTGGGGACTTACAAGTAGGAATGAAAAGGAGGAGTTTAGTTTTTTGGGGTTTAGGAGGAGACAGCGTTGAGTAAACCATTGTTCAACTGTGTTAAAGACCTTTTGGGTAAGGGAGTGAAGTTCAGATATTGATGTGGCTGAGCATATAAGTGTTGAATCATCTGCATATTGTATGCATGTAGCTTGGGGGATTGCTAGGTGTAGGTCATTGATAAATATAGAAAATAGGAGAGGTCCTAATATGGACCCTTGAGGGACCCCTATGTTGATGGGTAGATAGAATATTGTGCCATAGCATGGCCTGTCTGTTATTCAGATAGGATTGGAACAATTTCATAGCTAATGCATCTAGTGACAGAGATTTAAGGATTTTTTATAAGTAACTGGTGATTTACCATATCAAACGCCTTAGACAGATCTGTAAACAGTGCAGAGGAAAGCATATTAAGGTTTCGGTTTTTGTTGATACAGTGAGTGAAAGAAAGAAGGGTGGTAGTAGTGCTGTGTGAAGGTCTGAAGCCATGTTGAGAATTGGAAAGTTAGTTATTATGGATTAGATGGTCTAGCAATTGTTTATGGATGCATTTTTCCATGATCTTTGCTAGGGGAGACAGTAGGGCTATGGGACGGTAATTGGAGAGTTCAGTGGATTTACCACCCTTATGAAGGGGGATAATATGGGAGACCTTCCATATGCTAGGGATATGTCCTTCAGTGATTGTTCTATTGATAAGAATGGAAATGGGGTAAGCAATAGATTTGGCTGCCTTTTGTAGGTATTCAACGGGTATTTGGTCAGCTGAAGGAGTGCATGGTTTAAGTTTTTGGATGAGGGCAAGAATATATGCAGTATGCATATATAAAAACTCGAAAAAACAAAAGGAACCACAAACTTAGAAAAAACAAAGTAATGATACTGCCAAACAAATCACGCCAGTCTCTGCCAAGATATATTTATTCCGTTAGCGCTTTCGTGCATTAACAAATAGATGCACTTCTTCAGACAACATATTTAAAAATAACTAAGATATATATATATATGTTCACACACACCCAACAGCTCATCATTAATTATCTAATTAAAACATTTAAAGCACCATGTACCTTAAAAATGAAATGTTCTATTTGTTTGCTACAAACTTAAACATTAAAACTCACGCAAAATTTATAGGTATAAAAATCTCATTATGATTTACATATAATTTAAATCATTAATATACTGAATGTTATCTTATCAGGTAATTCACAACACATATATATTTAAAACATACTATATATGTTAAATTAACATATATTAATATTTTTAAATATTAACTAACCTAGCGTTCTAAAGCCTTCAATTTCAAAAGACATTTGATGGAACATATTTCATTTATACCTGGATATACATATGCTTCAGTTTTAAATTGCCACAGTAGTTCCCGTTCTTCAAGTTTTAGGTGCCAAGGACCACCCCTAGGATTTTTATGTACTTTTTGCACAACATTAAATAAAAAACTGTGATTAGGGAACTCAGTAATGTGCTTTGCCAGTGCATTTGTAGATGTATTTTTAGAAATAGCATATATATGTTCATATATACGCTGTTTTAACTGACGCTCTGTTTTCCCCAAATAAAATGCGGAACACAATTTACAGGAAGCCAAGTATACCACGCCAGAGCTTTCACAGTTATATTTGTCATTGCAATAATATTTTTGACCATTAATCTCAAAGGAGGAACCTGTTTTTATATATTTGCAATAGTTACATCGTCCACACTTAAACATTCCCTTATTAGGCTTATAACTAATATTTGGTAACTCTAATAACATTTTAAATGGAGATGCCTTCTTATAAACAACCACGGGTTTATGACCCAAAACTGAAAGGGAATTTCTATCATTAGACATTAATTCCCAATTATTACATAATATTTTCCTAACATGGGGTGCTAAATCATTGAACTGGGTCAAAAAACTAACATTATAATTAATTTTAAGCTCATCAGTTAATACAGTTATATGATTGTTTCCATCCATTTCATGTACCAAAGGATTAACAATTATAGACCCAGCTGTCAATAGAGGGCTCATAAGCCCCTTTTGTCTTTTTATAGTAACCTCATTAATAATAGAATGAATAAGTTTTTTTTGGGCATCCCCTATTAGTGAACATTGTGAATAATCTATTACATTCCTCAAAAAACAGATCAGTACTACACATACGTGAAGCACGAACCACTTGACCTTTTATTACACCTTTCTTTTGAAAGAAAGGGTGAAAGCTGCTAAAATGCAAAAATGAGTTGCTATAAAATGGTTTCCTGTATATACTGGAAACAAATCTGTTACCCACTATATCTTTTGTAATGAGAATATCCAAATAATTAATACTTGAATCTGCATACTGATGTGTAAACTTTAAAAAGGAAGTAAAGGAAGACATCACATCTACTAACTTCTCTGCTTCTTCTTTCGTGCCTTTTATGACCATAAAGATGTCATCTTGGTAGCGAGTATACCAAACTACCATTTTATTATAGAGATTGTGTGGGAAAAGAAAATTATGCTCCCAATAAGCCATTACACTATTAGCAAAGCTCCCACAGGTGGAGCCCATTGCTATTCCATTCTTTTGCAAATAGATTTGTTTCTTAAACATAAAGAAGTTGTTATTTAAAACAATCTCCAACAAACTAATAATAAGGTCGATATCATTACCCAATAGATGTTTACCTAATAAAAAGTCTCTAACCCATTCCAAGCCTAATACTTGGGGTATTGCAGTATACAGATCTTTAACATCTGCAGTCAAAAACTTGAAATCAGGGTCAAAAACTATATTATTCAAACATTTTAACACATGCCAGGAATCGCGACATATTTGCGATTCTGTTATTAATACATCTTTTAGTTTGTTGTCAACACATTTGGCACATGCATATGTAATTGACTGTCGACCTTCTATTATAGGTCTAAATGGCGGATTATTCATATCCTTATGTAATTTCGGTATTCCAAAAATTACTGGCACTAAAGGAGATAGTATAGTCAAATAATGATAAATATCTAGCGTAATACTACCTTCAATAAACATATCACTAAGTATATTTTTAATCTTCTGATAAGACTGATTCAACTCATTAATGGACACTTTTATATAATCAGCAGAAGATAACATTTGGCACATTCTATATTCCTATTCATCATTACTCATAAGAATAGCGCCACCTCCCTTGTCGGGCTTCATGACGCGTATATTACGGGATTTAAGTAATGTTATAAATTCCCCTATCATGCCCAATATGATGTAATTTATTAGAATATTCCTTAAATAATACTCTAATGTGCATGTCAGAAATTTTCTCAAAAAGTGCTATATTGTTATCTAGAGAAGGATTATATAAACTAGAAACATGCTCAATACTATGGATGCTAACACAATTTCTAAACATTAACTGGAAATTCAATTTGCGTGTATACAACCTCAAATCACATAATACACGAGCTAAATCTACTTTAGGCATTGGTAAATTAAAACCTTTAGCTAAAAAGTCAATAAACTCCTGGGATACTTCAATGGAAGAAAAATTATACACATTAAAGTCCTCGTATATACTGGAGGAAACTTCTACAGTGCAGATGTTTTGGCATTCGTTTGCCTCCTGCGCTTGTTGTACTTCCATTTCGGTTGTGTACGTTTGTTCCAGTTCAAATTCTTCTTCATAGTGTGAAAACCCTGCTGTGACTCCGTTATCTGAGCCTGCACATCATTCACCTGATTATTAACGTGCTGGTTTCTATTAGAGATTCGTTCACTATGCCGAACTTCGTTGACCTGAGGAGATGTGGAATTATCCGACTGAAAATTGGTATCATCACGATGCTCGGTACCCACCCTGTTATTATTCGAAACCACGCCTTGTACATTGCGATTGGTTGGTGGATCAGGATAAGCCGTACCTTGTGCATACGCGGCTTTATCCCTATTAATTTTATGCTTTTTAGTGTCCATAATTTTAACTAAGAGGATCTCTATACTAGAAAAGATTCTCCTATAGTCATAGTTATAACGTACAAAATCAGGATCACTATGAATATCCTTTTCTAAAGTATCCAATTGTTGTCTTAGATCGTTAATTTGATTGTTGTATTCATTAATAAGCAACTCAAGAAACTCAAGTCCTTGCTTATTAAATAACTGAAGCAATTTACGATACATATCAGAGTCTTTCTGAACACCTGAAGGATATTTCCATTGACGCAAACCTTTAGGAACTATTTGAAGTTTTATACATTCTTGAAAATACAAAATCTCAACCTGTAACTTCTTATATTTTAACAGGCTGACATAACTTCAATTTCACAGTTATGTTATTAACATTTACTTGGTCGGCTTCACGAACCTGATCCGCTTGATTTGGGCAGTTGGAAAAAATATTGACAGGCGTATTTAAAAAATCACTGAGTCCAGGTAATGAGATTCCATGATTACTTTGGTTGTTATCTACAACATTATTTACTGGTACCCCTACCAAAGTTGTATTAGGTAGGGCATTGTTCAAGGAACCAGCGTTATCAGAATTACTTAAGCTTCCATGGCAATGCTGCCTAGTAGAACCATTAGAACGTCCAGGGACAGGATAGTGCATAACACCAATACGTGGTCTAACCACGCCACTGATATCACTGGCTGGTGGAAAAAAGAGACTGCGATTGTTGAGCATCACCAGATTCAGCCATCAAAACTCGAAAAAACAAAAGGAACCACAAACTTAGAAAAAACTAAGTAATGATACTGCCAAACAAATCACGCCAGTCTCTGCCAAGATATATTTATTCCGTTAGCGCTTTCGTGCATTAACAAATAGATGCACTTCTTCAGACAACATATTTAAAAATAACTAAGATATATATATGTTCACACACACCCAGCAGCTCATCATCAATTATCTAATTAAAACATTTAAAGCACCATGTACCTTAAAAATTAAATGTTCTATTTGTTTACTACAAACTTGAACATTAAAACTCACGCAAAATTTATAAGTATAAAAATCTCATTATGATTTACATATAATTTAAATCATTAATATACTGAATGTTATCTTATCAGGTAATTCACAACACATATATATTTAAAACATACTATATATGTTAAATTAACATATATTAATATTTTTAAATATTAACTAACCTAGCGTTTTAAAGCCTTCAGTTTCAAAAGACATTTGATGGAACATATTTCATTTATACCTGGATATACATATGCTTCAGTTTTAAATTGTCACAGTAGTTCCCGTTCTTCAAGTTTTAGGTGCCAAGGACCACCCCTAGGATTTTTATGGACTTTTTGCACAACATTAAATAATTTAATAATGCATCTATTTGTTAATGCACGAAAGCGCTAACGGAATAAATATATCTTGGCAGAGACTGGCGTGATTTGTTTGGCAGTATCATTACTTTGTTTTTTCTCAGTATGCATATATGATATATGCAATATCTCCAGTATACATCTGTACAACAAATATGAAGCAACTTATAACAAAAGTAACATATATGACCCCAATCCTACAATTCAGTGAAAGAATAAGAACCACCTTTTCAGCAAAGAGTCGGTTCACTGAAGTCACTTAACCGCACTGGCAAGAAATAAACTGCTCGAGATAAAATCAGTATATTCAAACTTTCAATCCTGATCCAAACAAAAACTGACAGATAATGTGTTAAATGGCATTAAGCTCTAGACAGCTTGTGGCAAATATGACAAGAAACCCAAGTAATATATCGGGGAATAAAAAAATCCTACCCTGGTGCAAACCCCAGAGCAGAACTGGGCCCAGTGACAGTTTCATCTGATTTACCTAGGAATTTGCCTCAGAAACACACAAATACTCAGGTAGTTTAAATGTCACATCCTATATGAAGCTATAATGAGCTATATTTGGTATGCCATGCATGTGTCACTAAAGCTGGTTTGGTATGCTATACAGTGATATGATTTTTTTTCACTTTTTTATGTCAACAATGAATGTGGTAAACAGGAATGAACATTTTCTGATGTGATCTGGGCTGCACAAAAATATTATAGAACTTTAAAACATGATTGTACAAGACAGGACATTATGTTACTTTATATCTAAGTATTATAAACCACTCAGTGGCTGTCACATTACATTTAGGTATATATTTAGCTAATCTATGCTTTAAATGCATTACAGCAAAGGCAGATTTTACCCAATGAGCTATTAACAGTTTACAATGCTTCTTGCTACATGCAAGGTGTGCTAACTTATAAATGAAATTTTACTTTTAGCAAGATTAGACAGAGAAAGAAAGAACCTGGCATTGAGTGGAATCATTCCTTCTCCAAGACTTATCTTGGTACTCTACTTGGCTCACAGGTACATGGGTGTCAAGCATACCGCGTTTGGTGTATTATGAGTCTTACGTGGACCACCTACATTTTTTGTGCTCTTGATCAAATCTTTTTATAAATCTCCCTACAAAGTACCCTAATAAACTTTTTGGTTAAGATTTAGGGGATTGGGGAGATTCTTGGTCACATTTAGGAGATTTTAGCTTCTAAGTGTTTGCAATTTGCAGTTAAATTGCCTTAAATATAACTAACACTGGAGGCTGGGTAAATGGTAAATCCATTCTAAGTCTTTAGGATGTATAATAACTCCTAACAAAGGTCATCAATAGACTCAGTATTCCGATAATGTGTTAAAATATATAAAAAATCCTACATGCTGTTGCTTCTGGATGTAATTCTGATTCTAGAGATGGGGAATGGTAGACAGGGTGGAGGAAACTGATTTGAATATATTTAGACAGTGCATAGCCAATTAAGTATATTGGGTATGATACCTTGGTTATTATGGTTTGAATATTCATGGGTGCTACTTTCTTCTGCAATAAAGATAGATTGTACAAGGTTACTGTATCATTCCCACGATCCAGGTTTCCATGACTTTTAAAAAGTCTACCTAATATTTTTAGGCAAGAAAAGTAGCATCCTATATTGATTAGGGCTTCCCAGGAAATGAAATGCTATAAATGAGTGAGCACATGGAAAAGGTTTTGCAAAATTCATAGCTTTGGGTACACAGCTAATGCTAATAATGTCAAAGCAAACTGTGTGGTACCTGATGCAGTACATCCAATTAGTTCTAAGAAATGTTTTTATTTGGTTTATTTGGTAGCCATTTGAAACATGGGGACCCATTAGAGCAAGTCACAAAACACAGAGACAGAATAGACTAAAAATAGACTTACATATAAAGTCTGAGATGGCCATTTCCCAGAATAGGTGTGGCAATCTCAGAGTTGTTATATATAAGTTTTGAGGTAGTGGGAGGGGCTTGCCTTCATGCAAAAAAAAAAAATTCAGCTTGTTGTTGGCACTTGCCCTTTTGAGTGCTAACATTTCAATAAGGAGCCATTTATTTTCTTCTACCTATCTTTTGGGAAACAAGAGAACCTAAGGAGGAGTTGTTTTAAAACCTTGTATTATTAAAGCCATGCTTACTAATAATGGAATTCTAGAAAAGAAAAGAAAAAAAAAGAGTGAACTATATGAACCAAGTCTTCCACAGGAGTTGTCACAGCATCATGGAATAAAGTTAATAAGTTGACTCACAAACTCATTGCTTTTAGCAACTCTGAATATAATCAGACATATGAGGAATGTAGGGGGTGGTATAACTGCAGTATTCTAAAAGAACATACTTAAGGTATTCAGTGTTTCCAGACTTAAAGTCATAAGACTGATAGTGTTGCCATCATTATGAAACATAATGGGTTGCTGTATATCACCCAAAAGATGGCTTATTTTCAAGATCTACAAGGACTAACTGAATTCTTACAAGTATTTAATCATATGAAATACAGTGTGCTACTGGGTAGTCTTAGTTAACCAGTCACTAGATGGAGTGTGGTTGATATCTCATAGATCTAGAGCTTAAACAATTTATTACCAAAGCTAAAAGAGGGAACAAAATACTGGATAATGATTGTATTAGTCATCTGTTTCTTATTATTATTATAGTTACAGTGTCTAACAGTGAAAACTTCCTTACTCATGTCTTCATCACCCACTTCCCCTCAAAATTCTGATAACACGAAGTATGTAAATCTAGCTCCTCCTAATATGTTCAAAACAGCCTCCCATACAGCTAAGGCAGGCCTCTCTATCTAGAAGTGAAAGCTTAACGCTGGACAGCTGTTGAGAAATTAAGTCCAAAATTGCATTAATTCTAAGGTTTTTGAAGAACAGATGAATTTTCTTATAAAACCTAAAAGAAACTATCACAGGAAGCTGAGGATGTTTAAATAAGTGAAAAGCTTAGTTAAGCAGAATAAATCTAGATGATGTAGATTAAAATCAACTACCAGCACTTAGAAATAGATTAAAAACACTGTCTGAATTAATTAAATTACTAGTAGGTAAGGACAGATATGCTATAGTGGAATATTTAGTAAATGGGAAAATAATAATAATAAAGTATTTTTTAATTATTTATGAAATGTCAAGACATCTTGCCATTTGCACAAATAGTTTTATGGAAGAAGGGTGGAAGTTAATAATAATAATAGTACAGTCTTGATTGTCAGAAAATCTGGCAATACTATTGAAGCCACAATTGCTAATAAGTTGGAAAAGGCAGTATACCAGAAATAGATAACTGCTAGATCTAATCATAATGTTTTTGATATCACATAGCTGATTGAATTAATTAGCAATTTGGATCCTAAAAAAGGCTGATGGCAATGATCAGATCTCAAATGAAATGTTACATGAATTATTTAAATTTAAAAACTTGCAAAATATTTTGTCTGTTTAATAAATATTATTGTGGGGCCTTTGTTGTTACTGACTAAAGACAGTTGATATTAAGCCTATTTATAAGAACAGAGGAAGTGTTTTTGTGGTCCAAAATGATCATCTTTTTAGACTTATGTCAACGGTAGGTAAACTGGTGGAAAAGACAGTGCTTAAGAGTGTAGATCCATTAGCTGTTTCTCAGAAAAGTTGGCTAGAAGCTGGACTGCACTATCAGCTTTTGTTAGGGACAGCAACAGCACCAACAGATTTAAAAAGAACTTAAACTTATCAGCTATAGGGACACCTGTTACATGATTCAGCTGGCAAACTTTTGGGCATCAGCGTATCTGATTTCAATTTGATTTTCATTCGGTTCTGGTTAAGATCACACTTTCTGACAGGTTCTTGGATAATGCACATGTTTGCATACTAGAATTTGTAGCACATTCACTTATAATTTTGCAAAGTTTATTTAGGGATAATTTACATATACCATGATGCTTTGATATGTATTTTCTATCCATATATTTTTGTTTTGCCTGGGGCTTTCTGTTTGGGCTCCCTTTGCATTTGCAGCTTTTGCTTTCTTCTTGTAAGTTAAATGTTTCTGAACATAAACTATGTTCTATGTATAGTCTGCTGAAAAGCTGAAATGCCACCTAGCTAAACAAACAGGACTTAGCAATTAGGTTGCATTATGGAAAAAAAATGTGTGAACTTTAAAGAATTTCTTTTATATTTAAGTATTATGGGAGATATGTTTGCATGCATTCTATCATTAAGCCATAGGACAGAAATGTCTCCCTGTTGAAATGTCGACACTCAAAATGCCTAGTGCCAACAAACTGGAAAAAAGACAGAAAATACAGGAAAAGAGCAAATCTCAAAAATTTCTCTGCTTCTTAAAACTTCTTTTAGCAGGTGGGAGGGGCAGCAAGTCCTCACACCCCTTGAACTTATATACCAAATCCAGCACCGCCATACCTCAGAGAAAAAGGAATATTCCAAGAAATGGCATCTCGGATTTAATATATGTAAGTCCATTTTTTGGCCATTCAGTTTGGAATTTCAGGACTTGATTTAGTGGGTACAAACATTTTAAATGGTTACTGGTAGAAAAATTTTCTTTATTGATGACAAATTTAAATACTTTCCATGATTCACTGAAAAAAGAGGTTTATAATCACTGATGTGCACTATTTGATTAGAGTCAATTCCCAAGAGGATTAGAAAGACTTCATTATGCTATGTAAACATTTTTTCTTCTCGCACAGCTCACACATTTACTGTCCTATACTCTCCATAATACTCTTTAGGCTCAAAGCAAACTTTGTCATTTGACATTTTAAACAGGATACATAGATGGTTATGAGTTATTATCCGAGAAGGATGATTATGAAAAGTTAACCCATAACCCTGTTGTTCAATTTAATGAGCTGCTGTTAGAAATACTAGAGGGGGCAGAGACTGGGCTTTTTAATGGCACAAGATGTTAATAAATTGTTTATTCCATTTTCCTAGGGACTATTTTTTATGCCCTGCCCAAGATTCACAAGCATTTTACTGAACCTCCGGGTAGGCCCATTGTATCCTGTTGTGGTTCTTTCCTGGAGCACATAGGGATATTTTTGGATAGTTATTTGAAAATATTTTTGTCTAAAATTCCATTACGTATTAAGGATACTAATGAGTTTTGTAAAATTATGAAAGATATGCAATGGGAGGATAGTTTTTATTGGGCTACTGTTGATATAAAATCTTTGTACACCAATATTAAAATCAGGAGGGGACTGGAAGCAGTAAGTAAGCTGTGATGGGAGAAGGGCCACGGACCACTTTTCTGTTGAATTTACTTAAGTTTTCTTTGACACATCATTCTTTTATTTTTGGGAATGAGTTCTTTTTACAAAAACAAGGTACAGCTATGGGAGTAAATTTTGCCTCTGCTTATGCTATCATTTTTATGTCTTATTTTGAGAACATTTATATAATTTGAATTTTTTTGTGAATTCGGTGGTTAAGTATCAACATTATATTGATGATTTAATTTTTGTTTGTAAAGGCGATGAAAGGGAATTTGAGAGTTTTATTAAGTTACTCAATGACAACCCTTTTGGTTTGAAGTTTGCTGGTGTCACTGACAAGTATGCCATCCAGTTTTTGGATACTAAACTGTATGTGAATAATGATAGGAGAGTACAATATAAACCCTTTAGAAAAGTAACGGCAGTGAATAACTTTTTACATGCTAGTAGTTCTCATCCTCCACAATTGCTTGATTCCCTTCCTTTTGGTGAATTTAAGAGGACTTTTGAACGTACTTCTGATCATCTTTTGCTTGAACAGGAATGCTTCCTTGTAAAGGAAAGATTATTACATAAACAGTATTCATTAGCATCTATCGAGAGAGCTAGAAATAAAATTATGGGTGATTTTGATAGTCATGGGACTATCAGTAGGAATGAAATCTATGGGCCAGTTAAGGACAAGGATATGTGTTGCAGGGGAACATATACTTTTTGTTACTAAATATTCCCCTTTTTTGCCTATTTTGAAGGGTTTGGTTGATAGTTTGTGGCCCAGTGTGTTATGATGATGAATTGGGACATTTGTTCCCAAAAAAGGTTACTTTTTCGTATGGTAGGTTTGGTAACCTGAAGGAATTCTCAGTAATAAAAACAAGAGATTTTGTAATGTTCAGTCATGTATGTTTAAATGTGGAAAATGGAAAGTATGTTCCAAGGTTAGAAATATTTCTGGTACTAGTATTAATGGTAAAAAGTTTGTGATTACTCATAGGTTTGACTGCTGTTCTTGTGGGGTGTTTTAAAATTATAGGTTGTGGCTGTTCTCCTCCCAAATGGTACATGGGTCAGACTAAACATATGATCAAAGTCCATATTATGGAGCATTTGGGTGATATTAGGAATAATCAGTTAGATAGTCCCATAGCAGATCTTTTTTATGATGTACATGGGGGTCAAAATGGTAGCTTACTTTTTAGTGTACTAGCCAAACCATGTATGTTGAATGGGGGTAATTTTGCACTAAAATGATTGAAGCTAGAGAGTAGGCTCATTCTGAATTACAAAACACTAATACCTAGAGGTTTAAACTTGGAAATTAACTTTAATGTATGAATGCATGGTTTTGTGTTTGTATGGCCATGGTGTTGGCTCTTTTAAGGGCTGATTGATTCATTAATTATTTATTATTCAATTGAAGACTTAGTATAAATAAACTGCATGGTAGTGTTGAAAATTATCCCTCTGAAGGCACTCAAGTCGAGGTACCAGAATGCTATTAAATTTTTCTGTGGTTATTGGCGACTCCGTTGTGTGTTTTTGTTTAAATACTTTCCAAAATTCACTGAAAATAGAGGTTTATAATCATTTTGTGTCTTTCAGCTTTTCCCGGTTAGGGGTCGCCACAGCTGAACTCCGGTCCGCTAATGATTGGTAGTGTATTTTTACATACCGGGTTACCAGCCCTGACGCACAACCTTCAACGAAGGCACGGCCCATTCACGTATGCCTCCACACAGAAGATGCTCTAGCTGAGAATAGAACGGGACAACATCTTGCTATGAGGCGACAATGCTACCGCAGCACCACCACCGCAATAGAGGTTTATAATCATTGATGTGCACTATTTCACTAGAGTTAGTTCCCAAGAGGATTATAAAGACTTCATTATCTTATGTAAACACTTTTTCTTCCTCCACATCTCACACTTTTACGGTCATATACTCTCCATAATATTCTCTAGGCTCAAAGCAAACTTTGTCATTTGTCATTTTAGATAGCATACATAGGTCAGATGTGTCATTTTTCAGACTTTTTGTCCCCCCACCCACATATTTCAATACCTTGAGTCTACCTGTTGCATCTGTTAAGGTGATGGTTGGGTGACAAAAACAGCTAAAATCATCTCACTGTAGGGTTTGTTTTTTTTCTTATGACTTGACCACATATTTTCATTCCCTGGTTGTATAATAAATAATAGTGTTAATGTAGAAGATTTATATGTTTTCTTTGCCTGTGGTTCTTCTGTGAAAATCTGAGCACATTGGTCATATTACCTGCCTGCAGCTAGCTTCACAGTCTTTACCAAACAGCCACCCTCCAAAGAGTACAGCTCACCACTGCTCATTCAAACCCTTATCATGGCCAGCCCACCATCATCAGGGTGACTACTCTTGGCTACTCAAATCTGAGTCACTAGATGGATGAAAGTTTTCCTGTTGCACTGTCAAGCTGGTCATGAGTAGGCTAAAACTTTAGAAATCAGTCAAAGACTCTACCTTAAATATTTCATAGGTTCATAGGTTATACTTGGCTACCAACCACTGGGATTTTTATAAGCCTAGCCATGCAACCTAAATGTATCCCACGAGTTATTGTGCCTTAGAGGTTAGTTTAGGGGGTGTATTGTAGCTAATGCATGATTTAACAGCTGCTTCTGTCCATCAGAGACATAGGTGTCAGACCAGGGCTGAATTTCCGATTCCCCATCCACTGGTCCAGGTTGCACTTGAATAGGTTTAGGGAAAGGCTCTGCTTCACATGGAAGTCTATGCTGTGGTAGTTAAAGTCACCAGTGAATAGGGTGTGTGTTTGGATGGTGAGAATCTCTAGTGGGTTTAGGTAAAAGTCCTGAGATTCTAGAGGCATAGATAATGACCTGCCGCTAGCCATTATATGGTGAAGAACCGGGTCTACTTTATTAACTCAAATGTTCAAAAGTTCAAATGCATAATGATCGACAAATATGCATCGAACTCTTAAACGTTCGAAAGTTAATAAAGAAAAAAAATACACAGAAAAAAAAAAAAGATGTAGGCAGGGGGGCAAGCCCCCCCCTGCACCCCCCACTACTTAAATATAACAACTCCGAGATCACACTACATTGAAGTAAATGGACATCTCTACCTACGGAGATTTCCATTTACAGTTTGACGGCTTGCACTTTCGATGCATACGGATCGATCCATATGTATTTGCGCTTTTACGCTTTCAAGTAAATAAAGTAGACCCAAAGGACCTTATCTGTGGTGACTTTCATATGGATGAGCTCCATGGTATCATCTTGTTTAACCACTCTGGAGATATGTTTGTTGCCAATGTAGATCAAGACACCTCCACCTTTGGCCCCAGTCTTTGCTGTTGTCGGTCTAAATGTGTGGAAGTTACTGCAGTGGAGCACTTTCTACAGCTTTAAGCTAAGCCACAGTCACATCACAGATGTCTGCATTCTCCATAGGAGGAGGGCTTGAAAGGTGTGGAGATTTTTTGTTTAGGCATTGAGCAGTGACACCCCAAGGTTGTCTGTCAACTTTTTCACAATCTTGGTAGTTTGAACCATTAAAAAAAAAACGAAACCCTGATGCTGCAGTATATAACAGGAAACTCTAAAAACCAAAACCACTGTAAAGTGCTACCAGAGCATGTCAGAAAACACTTAAGTGTAATAAAATTTTAATGAACTTTCATCAAAAGTCTTCTTCAGAAAATCAACAAAACAGAAAAATATGCCAAATGTTTTAAATACAAATTTAAAATTGTGAGCACCAATCAGAGCACCAATCACGTCCTATACATTATTAATACACAATTAAAGAATCAATACCATGCTAAGATTAACCCATTACTGGATAATTCACAGTCACATTTGATATTAATCATGTAATTTAAGCCCAGTGGCTGATCTATTCGCAACCTAATCTGCCATGCTGTTTCTTTTCTTTCTACCTGGCTTTATAACTTCCTCCTCTCATATCCTGCGTGACTAATTCTAAAACAGAAAATAGAACATTTTTTTATAACTTTTAAATTTTGTGGTGTGTCTGAACAATGCATTTTTTATTGTCATTAGATTTAATAGCGTGGAGATGCTCCTTAATCCTCTTTCTTAAGCTCAGAGTAGTCATCCTTATGTAAAAATGTGGGCACCCAGAGCATATCGCTATATAAATAATACCTTTACTATTATAGGTAAATCTACCTGGAACTTTAATAGTATATGACGGATGTTCTAAGGCTATATATGGGCTGTCATAAATATGTCTGGAAGCTGTACAATCCTTACATTTGAAGGTCCCCAAATTTTTCTGGGTAGCAGAGGGGACTATTTTTGTACTGTCATTTTCCAAAAGCTGTTTAATATTGTGTTCCTTTTTATATAAACAAAAAAGGTCCATTACCCACAGTGTCCAGAATGTCATGGTTACCTGCTAAAATCTTCCAGTTATGAATAATTTTCTTTATGTCTTGATTGTCAGTAGACATGGCTAAGCAGTACCTATGGACTGTATCCTGATCTGTAGACTGCTTATTGGATCTTCCTACAGTTTTTTTCTGAAACCCTTTAGTAAGAATATGACTAAACTGAGTTGCTTGTTTCAATTTAACTTCTTCTAAGGTCTTCTTCAATAATTCTAAGGAGAATCCTCTTTCTTTAAAAAGGCCTGTTATAAAGTCTGTTTCAGATTCAAAATCATCACCCTACTATTCATCCTAGAGGCTCGAATTTATTGTCCTCTGGGGATATTATTCTTAATAAAAGTAGGGTGATGCAAATAGCTGTTGTAAAAAGTGTTTTTCCAAAAAGTTCTACTATAAAAGTTTTCAGATAAGAAATTCTACCTAAGTTCTACTATTGTTTGTCTGGTGTCCCTGACTACGAAAGACAGAAAATCTGAACTAGCGTTCACATTCTCAACAAGGGAGTGATGGCATTTTTGGTGGTGCTGCATGATAAAAAATAAATCATCCATAAACATACGATAAAAAAACTATTTTGGAAAACTGTCAGGTTGTGGGCAATACCTCTAGCTCCCACCAGCCAAGTACTAAACTTGCAAAAGCCAAAGCAATTGTACCCCCCCTGTTTTAATGATAAAACTTTTCATTAAAAAGAAAAAAAAAATCTCTAACAATATTTCTAGTCATGTGCAGTAGAAATTTACTAGCCTATTACCAATGTTAGTTTACTTGTTTAAAAACATTCTTACATATTCCACCCCTTCAAGTTGAGGTATAATGGTAAAAAGGGAAACTTCATCTACAGTTATCATATAATTCATGCGAGGGGAATATGAATGTTCAAGGAAAAAAACATAAGAACTCAAAAACTGTAGACAATGCAGCAAAATAATCCAGACACCAACTTTGCACTTTCATCCACTTTTAATTCAACTGGACGTCATCAGAAACAGAGTCACCCCTCGCACAAGCTCATAAATACAAAATTTCAAAAGTCACATGATAGCAAGCCATTCAAAATTTAAAGGCACACTTCAGTATAAACCACATTATTACATAGATGGTAATACTAAAGGCAGTATAACCATACCTTAGTAAACTTTAGTACAAAAAGTACTTTAGTATAAACAATACTTATTTACGAATGTTAGAATAAATAAATGAATAAATAAATAAATAAATTAAATAATACAAATAAAGTTTCAAGGTCTTTGTGCTTGTAAAAAGCACTTTATATTAACCATTTTGTTCAGACCTGGGGGCTGATCAGCCACCAATAAAACTTGCCAAAGATTTTCATGACATTCTAAAGTAATCTTAAAATTACCACTAAACAAACTGGCATCTACTTGCTCCAAAACAGAAAAAGAAAATTTCTTGAAATCCACACAACTCCGTGAGTGTCTGGCTAGTGCATTAGAAGGGTCTTTTTTCTTAATAGCCAAGGTATGTTCATAAACCCTCCTACATAAAGCTCTGATGGTTTTTCCTACATAAAAATATTTACAAGAATTACAGACAGCCACATAAACCACATTTAAATGTGTCATAAGTATAATGCCCCTTAGCCCAAAAAGTCCTGGTGATGTGTTTAAATTCGATAGAAGATGAACCCATAATAAATCTACATTGTCGACACTGTCCACATGGGTAAGTGCCCTGGTTGTCAACATTTGACTCGGCTGTTACCTTCAAGAATGGATTTAATGTTAACTGTCTTCTTGTACGTGAACAATGGTTTATTACCCAAAATTTTAACTAAATCTGGATTACCCAGAATGACCTTCCAATTGTCAAAAAGAATGGACCTTATCATGCCCATTTCATTAGATATTGGAATGGGGAATGCCAACCTGTAATTCACTGATTTTTCGTGTGCAGCCCTAGGAATAATTACCATAGCTGCAGAGTCAGAGACTCTGTTGTTCATACATTCACTACCCAAAACTGGTCGTGCTATGTTATCTGTAAGCCCAATAACCTCAGAAATGATGTTATCCAACCAAACGGAGTTGTAACCCCTCTGATGAAAAAAACAAAATAACGTCCTGACCTCATTAATAAAAACCAAATGGTCACTAGTTAAACGACTCAAACGTATAAATTGTCCCTTAACTACTCCACACTTCATGTGACTAGGATGTAAACTGTCTTTGTGTAAATACTGATTCACAAATGTAGATTTTCTGTAAATCCGACTAACAAAATCCTGGTTAAGGGAGTTTATTTTCAAATGGATATCCAGCAAAATCTATCTCATTACCAAAATGTCCAATGGTAAACTTAAGAAAGTTAGTTGAATTGTTCAAATCACAAACAAATGTAGAAAAGGACTCCATATCACCCCTCCACAAAAAAAAAAAATGAAATCAATGTAACGTCTTGACTGTCAACAGACATGTCTAATGTACCTAGGGACTGTATCCTGGTCTGTAGACTGCTTATTGGATTTTCCTACAATTTTTTTTTCATGAAACCCTTTAGTAAAATAGGGGTAAACGGATTTGCTTGTTTATAAAAAGGAATATAATATCAAACAGCTTTTGGAAAATAACACTATGAAAATAGTCCCCCTGCCACCCAGAGAAGTTTGGGAACCTTCAAATGTAATGATTGTACAGCTTGCAGGCATATTTATGAGGGGCCCATATATAGCCTTAGAACATCTGTCATATATTATTAAAATTCCAAGTAAATGTACTGTTATGTTTATTTTCTGAAGAAGTCTTAAGGAAAACATTCATTAAACTTTTATTATGCTAAAGTGTTTTCCGACATGGCCTGGTAGAGCTTTACAGTGGTTTCGTTTTTTGGATCTTGGTAGTTTTGTCTTTTTGCCATTGCCCAAAAAGGGCTCTAAATGGGTGGATAAAGTTGTAGACAATATTTGAAAGCCTAGAGGAACAGGTGCAGCCCATCCTTGGCAAAGCAATTTGGTCTTTTGACCATGCCCTCCCATGTGGACTGATATTGGACCCCTCGGGAGTGACACCAAAAACTAAAAACTAGTTATTAAAATCAATCATTTTATGTTCATACTGTGGAATTATCCTTTTGAAGGTAGAATGCTGCTTTATGCAAGGTTCATGTTGATCTGTGGCACATATTCCAAGAGATCCAGTATGTCTGTTTTCAAATAGTATAGTGAAGTACGTTTCAGGTCATTTACACCCACATGAACTATGATAGAATCATATTGGAAGCCGGGGTTCAGTGGCTTGAATGTGTGATATTACAGATCCTGTCTCCAGATAGGCAACTAACTTATCTTCTTCTTGTCTAACCTGATGATTGGAGCATCTGTGTGTCACACAATGGAGTCCCCAATGTCAAGAGTATTGGGTAAAGTATATGCTTGCCTTATGGGCTTTGGTCCTGGGAGACTAATGGGTGTTGGCTTAATAGAGATGTTTGGTAGTGTTTTTGATGTGTGCTTTAGTGATTGCTGAAGAGCATTGTTGCCATTAGATAGCTTTGGAGGTCTTTGAAATTTGGGAAGGTTTCCTTTAAGTGCCTCAGTATAAGTCAATATGTGTGTGTCGTGAGCAGTGTGTGTGAGTGCCCAAGATGCTAGTCAATCCTCAATTGTCTAAAACATGTTCCTGGCTTCATATTTCTATGTCAAAAACCAACAGAGGATCCCAGCTTTGATGACAAAAGGTAATCAAGAAAATAATCCAATAGGAGAAAACAGATAAAGTATTCAAAGAAGGACAAAGTCAACCTCTTTTATGGTCTTGGCAGAGGCTATAGAACCAGGTATGACAATAAATGAAAAAAAATAGTGAAGTTTGAAACAGGGTTGAAGAATATGCAAATATCTACTACATATTAGTGTTACATGTTTATACAATATTTGAATTATGGGCACATGGAATATCAAATCAGATTTAGCTAAGCATTCATAAGACACTCTAGATCTCTCTAGAGTCAATGTCACACATTACCTTCTTCGACACTCATGTCTGATTCTTGCAGATCTTCTCTCACACAGTGCATCTGAATATTTGCTGGAAGCCTTTGTTTCCTCTTACCTTCTTCCTATCAATCCCAAATCTTCTTAACTTTTTAAATTGTGAAGATTTTCTTTAGTTCTAGTGTTTCCTGTTGCGCAGCACAATCACTTCAGAAATAGGAGTAGAAGTCCCAGATCAAATGCAGTGCCATGTTATAAAGACTAACAATACAAAAAAAACATGTGCACAGTTATATTTGCAAGCCTCCCTTTATCAAGGCATTATGGGAGATATGCAAATGTTCCCCAAACAATGACAGAATTTCAAATTCTGTCATTTTGAGAAGTGCCCAGAAATTAGAAATTTAAAAAGTATACCTTTGCTACAAATATACTGCATATAATACTACCTTAAACAATCAAATAAGCATCAGTATTTTCAGTCTTCTTTAACAACTGCCGCTGACAAATATAACAGACTTTAAATAGACAGAGTTAATTACAATGAGAAAACCAAGAAAAACAAATTGCAAGTTCTGTATTTGCTACGTTGTTTACACCTGTTTAAAATGCACTTTGCAGACCTATGGCAGTGAATATTCATTACATAGCATTTAAAGATACTTATTCACAAGCCCTTTCGCACAGTATCTCATCCTGTGCTTGGTGCTAATTGAGGTAGCAGCTGTCTGAGCCTCACTCTCCAGATTTTTTATGTAGTTCTGTTAATGGTCTGAAAATAAGTAGGGGAAACAGTGGTGCAGTGATTAGCTTTCCCACTTCACAGTTCTTAGTTCTGCTGCTTCGTTCCCAGCTTGGGTGTCTTTTGTGTGTAGTATAAATATCACTTTATCCATTAAGTTTTCCTGTCTTCTCTTGTTTTCCTTCTACAGCAATGGCAAATGGAAGTCCTCTAAACATCCCATAAATATGCATACCATGGGCACAGGAGCGTGACTGTCTGCCTGGCATCGCATCCATGACTGGTACATTGACTTATGACTGCTGCTTGGCAGAAGAGGCTCCAGCTTCCTGATGACTTAGAGAAGAAAATGCAAGACTGTAAAATGGACAAATGAATGAATGAATGAAATGTAGGCACATGGAAAGGAGCAGGCAAATGGGCTATTTTACAGAGATGACAATGATGATGATTATTATTATAATAAGTAGTAGTAGTATGTTAGAAGTCTTTACATAAAGATGAACAGATGTAATTAATTATATTGATCAGTTGCACTGGCAAAAAGGCAAAAGTATACGCAGTCAGGGGCCCAGAAAGGCAGACATTAACTATGTTGTGTCTTTCGGCTTTTCCCGGTTAGGGGTCGTCACAGCAGAACTCCAGACCGCTAATGATAGGCAGTAGATTTTTACATGCCGAGTTGCCAGCCCTGATGCACAACCTTCAACGAAGGTATGCCCATTCACGCATGTCTCCATGCAGAAGACGCTCTAGCTGAGAATCGAACCGCACAGCATCTTACTGTGAGGCGACAATGCTACCACAGCATATACTGAGATATATTGAGATACCTAGTAACTATAAACTTGTGTGGTCGGTTTGCCAGTCATTCCCTATTTTCCATTGCAATATTACCAGCTTACCAGCTTTTTTTTAACTGTAACATAGGCTATTAATTCTTCAAGGCAGCAGGCACTGAATTTGTAGATGAAACACTGAATTTTAAAGTTGTTTGCCAGTAGCAACCTCTTCTTTAGTTACAGATCTCTTTAATGTGAAATTATTCAGATGGCTTTTATTTCTGCTGAGATTATGCATATTGACTGATATTTGTGGAAAGTAATGACAGAAGTTTGAGTGGCATTTTTTGGTTGTAAGTTTGCGAAATGTTTTGTCACTATTGGTTACTAGATTTTGTTTCATTACTTACAGGACAAAATGTTTAAAACTGCAAATTAAAAACACATTCTAACAAGTGGTGCGGTATTCTACAAGGAATATAGTTTAATACAGTCGGGAAGGTGAATCAAAGAACACATGCAGGCATGGTCCTAAAAAATGAATGCAAGACCCTGTGGTTTGAAAACAACCCAAAGGTAAATTTAGTCCGCCACTGGACAGATACATTTTCTATGAATTTGCAATGTTGTTTCAATGAATGTGAGTCTCAAGGGTAGAGAAGTTTACCGTTCATGCTATGTGTCTTTTCATTGTGAGACTGTATTTTTGTTTAGCAAATGGCTATCAGCGTTTCTGCTATAAAATTTGAAATTAAAGTTTTAAATTAAATCCAAATATCTGTAATCACTGAAGAAGTAAAGAAGAAAATAATATGCCCACTTGAACAGTGTTTATGGTAACTGGAAAGAAATAGCCAAGTAATAATGGGACACTGGAATGGCTGTGGGGGGAGGGCCCTAATCTTTAGGGCCCCATTTCACCATGATCCAGCTCTGCCTGGTACATAAGGCTTCTTTTGATACAAGTGCACAGCAGTTCAGATGCCATTCCACAGTAGCATGGATGAGACTTACACTGCCTCACTGATTTCATTCCATTCAAAGAGCTTTACTCAAAGTGAATTTTGAAAGCCCTATCGTGTATCTGTTTATTTTTTTCCATCTTTACTCACAGATAAATACCATTATAAACCATGAATACACTTTCTTGATTGTAAAAAAGAGTTCAGGGTGAGAAAGGCAGTCATATATTATTACTTTTTTTGCTATCATATTCTCTTCTTGATAGCCAATTACTCTTACAACTAAAAGGTTCTTCAGTAATTTATTGCTGTATATAGGGATCAAGAGAGAAGAAAAGACATTAAGCCACTTAAAGAAGTAACAGCAGTCTGCACTTATTTATCTATTGCTGTGGGCGTCCTTGATTATACTTTTAATTTGTGAAGGCAGTGGATGCAAATCCAGGTGATCAAATGTAGATTGTGGTTGATTTGTTTTGCCTTTTACATTCTTATCACCACAGAGTACCCCATTAACTTACAGCTATATATAAAGCGAGAATTAATGAGGTCAAATGAGTACAGAGTTAATGAGGGTAAGTGAGCACAGCAGATATCAAGTCCTTTTTTTAATATTACTATTTTATGATGGCAGTCCACAATATATACTGTTTGGCATGCACTGTGGTAGAATTTTTTTAAATTATAGTATGTCATGCTTGTAACCAAGTGCCATTGTGACTATAAGGTTGTTTATTACTGCTGCATACAAAGGTCAAAGTAGAAGACCAGATGTCAATTCCCTAGTAGTTTTGCTTTAGTCTTTTTTTTTTCTGATACTGCAAAAGCCAGCACTGACTAACATTAATGCGTATAAACAGAGAACAAAATTATATACTATGGAGTGATGCAACAGACAGTAGGTCATGGGTGGGCAACCTACTGTTCTAGTGTAGAAGTATGGTGCTCAAGCACATTTTCATTAACAGCATAGCTCTCAGCCGCTTACCTGCAGAATCAGGGCAAACACAAAAATAATTGGGGACAATCAGAGGCACTTTTTAAAATATCAGTACTATTAACTTGAAAATTTGACAGAATAAGAGAATGTGAATTAGCATGCATTTTCTGAAGTAAAAGACATATAGAACTCTATGTTCAGAACAAAACTTCAAGGATACACCACGAGAAAAAGGAGTGAAATTCTTTCTTTTATTCCAAGTAACACATAAAACAAGAAGAGGGATAAGCGCTTTAAGCTATGCATCAGATTCAGATCTATTTATTAATGAAGTTGAATACTTATATAACAAGAAACAAAACCAAAAAAACAAAAACATACATTAATTAATCCAAAATCAATCAATATTAATTGAGAAGAATCAAATAAAATTTTATTGTATTCATAGACATGTCCTCCCACCCCATATTACATTTGCAAACAAAAAAAAAAATGTTCCTCTCAAAACCCAAAACTTCTACAAAATGGACTAATATAAATGTTCTCCTGCATAATTTGATAAATGAGACATATAGAACTCTAATAACTGTCATTCTTTATTAAGTGTAATCCACTACCTTTTCTCCCAAAACCACAAGTTCTAGGAGGAATTAGGAGGGACAGAGCAAAATTCTGAGCCAAAATCAAGATCATAGAATCATAACATGTATACAGTTAATTACCCAATGACCATATATGCCTTGCCAAATAACCACCCTCAGATGATCTCTAATGGCGTGGTAAATGAAGCACAAATTACCCCTTAGGGGAGTCTATAAGACAGATAATGCAAGGACAAAACATTTAGCTTCTCCTGGCAACTAAGATTCAGAAGACCAGAAATCTTCTTTGTTGGGAACCTTTGGGGGGTTTAAGTTTTTAATATAGGGGAATGATCATCTGTTTGGATCTAAATGAGATAATTTTGGCAATTAGCTGGAATATATAGAAGGATTTTCTGACTACAGGAACCTTGTGGTGATCAAAGGAGAGGCAACTCACTACACAAGAGCCAAGATGTCTAACTAATGTTTTTCTTGCAATGTGGGTGTTGTCAATGCTATAAGCAGCACTGATTGTTATTTTCTGAAGGGAACAAGACTATATTTCTTAGATTTCAGTTTCAGCCCTTTTCCATACACCACGTATTTACTAGCGCCTTCAACTCTTTCCAAAGAATACAAACATCTTCAGGTTTTTGACAATTATAACCAGTTTGCAATATCATCAAATGTGTTGAACTAAAGCTTCTGCTTTTCAGTTTTGGGGTCAGAGAAATAAATGTTGAACAGGGAAGGCCCAACCACATATTCTTAGGGACTCCACTGGTCACTTTCTGCTGTTTTTCATTAGAGGCACCTGCTACAAAGACAATCTGTTTTCTGTTTCAGCCATTTGGCTATCCATATTTCCATATAAGGATCAACACTTAAGGCTGATAGTTTCTTTACTATTCCATTATGTAGTAGGGTATCAAATGTCTTGACCAGATCAAGGTAAACAGTATTAACAGAGTAAACACTATCAACTGCTTGAGTGACCTTCTCAAAGAAGTTGACACGATTTAACAGGCAAGATCTTCTCTTCAAAAAGCCAAATTGTTGTGAGTCAAGCCTAATGTGATTTTTGATATCATACTTAATGAGTTTGGTAGTAATGTTTCTTGGTTTTATGGATTGGACATATAAAGCTGATAGGCTTGTAAATTCCATGGTCTGTAGTAGGTGCTTTCTTGTGGGGAGGTTTGACCACAGTGGTAACCCAGGAGCTTATGTTGATTAGTTTAGGGAGGAGTTCAGCAAGTGAATTTTTGACACTGTTTATTAACTAACATAGTAAGTTATCAGGACCACTAGAGGATGTATTTGTGGTCTTTGAAAGCACCTTAAGGTGATGTTCCTTTGTGATGGTAGGAGGTAGGAAGAATTCTGGGAAAAGTGGTGTTGAGATAGGAGTTTCAGTGGAAAATATACAATACATTTATTGGCTAGTATATTTGTAATGTCATCTGGTTTGGAGTTGGGACTCAGTGGTGGAAAAGTTCAGAACAATGCTCAGTATTATTGTTTAGTTTCCTAATGTAGTTAAAGAAGGACTTGTAGTCGTCTTTCTCCACAAGTGCTAACCTCCATTCATGTATTGTTTTTTTTGGCTGGTCTTTACCATACTTTTTAGTTTCTTGGTGAGATTTTTTATACTGTCCTCATAGCGAGGAGTTCTAGCTTTACTCTACATTGTAATTTTTTGAATTATTTATTACACTTTGAAAACCAGGTGTGGGGGCTGGTCAACAGATAGTTTTCAGCCAAGATCTGAGCCAAATGTCCAAATATTGGACTACAAAGACATATAATACACAAAGCAGGAACAGTTAAAACAATATTTAAAACTAAGAAGTTAAATTAATTAACAGTGAGGTTTTTCAACTGTGAATTACAATATGTAGAGTTCGTTATATTGCATTATGCTACATAGCAAAGTGTATAGAAAACAGGTGTATATAATCCCAGATATGTAAAGTAATTGATGTAGCAGTTATTAGCCATTGCCTTTGAAGCACTTGCAATGTGAATCTTTGAACACAGAATTTTCAACTCACTTTTGACTTTATCTAAGGTGGCAACATCTGGTGACATTTTCTTCCAAATGGAAATCATCTTCCTCTTGTTATAGTTTATTTTTATGACCTGATCAACAGAGGAATTTTTTTTATATTCCATATTGTATGTGGTTCTAGGAGGGACTGCATTTGTCTAAATGAGCATACAAATTGTTTGTATAGCTGGTGCAGATAAAGTGTTGATAATGATAATAATGCTGCAGGTAAATTTGGAGATGTTATAATATAATTATAAAAATTGCCTTTTTGTAGTCTTTTAAAGTGGGTATCATTAGGTGCAGGGGAATGAAAGTTCTGAGAGTAAATGTCATAAGTTGGTGGTTACATTAAAATGGCGAGTGATAGGCTAGGGGTGGAACAGTAAGGACTGTGTTAGTGGGTTCTAGTATAATCTGAGACAGGGAGTATCTGTTTACCCAATCTAAAAATATTTGAGTTTAATCCTAAATTAGAGGTGTAGGTATTCCAATTTGTGGAGGTATAACTGAAGTGTAGGCATTCCAAATTGTGGAGGTATAACTGAAGACACCAAGGATCAAAGAGTTCTTACTTATAGGAAGATCTTTTAGAACTGCTAGACGTTGTGCACGATCATTTTGAGATATTGAAGGGGGATCTGTAACAAGTTATGAGTTGGAAGCTTGCCTTGCCCAGGGTAAACTGGAGTTCCAATAGCTCGTTATTGGGATCCCTGGGTCTTTGTCTAGATGGGATATTGTTCATGACAATATGGAGAAGGTACTGCTCTCAGGGACAACTGAGCAGTATGACTGGCAATATTTTAGGGACCACCAGAAGGGTGTACTTAATCAAGAACATCATAGCCTGACTTTGTTCACTTTTCTGGTTTGATTTACAGCAAACCTGAGCAGAGTTATTGACTGTAATTAATATATCTAGCCAAAGTATTTAAAATGCATGCACATATTCAAATATCACAAATATATCTCCTTCTTATTCTGTCCAATTGGCACTTGAGCTGTTTTGTAGAAGTCATGATTTTTGGCACTCTGTTCAAAAACCATTGTCAAGTCAAAGTCAAAGTAAACTTTATTGTCAATCAGATCAACAAATGCAATGCATCACTGGATGAAATTTCATTGCTTCAGGCTCGTGTGCACTGAAAATAGGTTTTACAAAAGGGAGAAGGAAGCATAAATGTAAAAAATTCTAGACAGTACAGATATAAATATACACATAGATACCCCTGTCATAGGTAGAGTATATTTTTTACTGAAGTGAAGGAATATTTTAAATATATTTTTACAATTTGTTAAACACTTCTGATTCATTGTTTTATAGAAAAACATGGAACATGTTTTTCCTTTAAGTTTTATTTAAAATAAGATTTGTGAGTAAACCTTGCAATGAACACACAGCTGACAGATTTAAGGACAGTTAGTTTACCTGGTGATTCAGAGTCTGGGCAATGCTGAAGTGATATGGTGGTCAGCAGAAATGAGGAAATTATGTCACATATAGAACACGATGGCAATCAAAATACAGGCTGGGAATGTGATGTGAACAGTCTCGCACATACTGCTCAGCTGTCCCTGATTTTCCCACATTTTCCTTGTCCCTGAAAAAATATTGATTTTCTGGTAAATTACTAAGAATTCCATTCAGTCAGTGTGAACAGACATTAGAGTTTCATCATTGTTACTGCTCAAAAATACATTTTGATGCAACAACTGATGCTCAGTTAACTTTTTTATGTGAACTGGAATATTTAAGTGTTGTCCCTAACTTTGGGTCTTTGTCCATCCACTATTTTGGACCTTACCCAGAATTCCTAAGTGAAAAGTTGACAGATACAAAAACAGAAGAAATAAACATGTACTTGGATGTCACTGATAGAATCGTGCAGCTGAAGTGCATGTAGCATCATTATTGACTCAACATGCTAATTTTGTACTGTATTTATGTACTTGCATTAATTACTAAAGCTGCAAAAATATCTCACTGAAAGCTACTTTTGACAAACCTCAAACTTCTTTTCTTTTCTAATGGGAGAAGCCCTTTGGCACCCCATTGTGGTGACATCTCAATACTTATATATATTTTCTCCATGGTTGGACAATAGTGGGTATAGGGAAAAAATACTGAGACTGAATGCAGCATTCTGACAGTTTAATTTGAAACATCAGCACTCTGAATAGGTCCTTGAATAACTGAAAAGTTCCCAGTTCCGACTCCCTAGAAAGACATTATACTCATTCTGACAACTCCTGTTCATCCAGCAATAATGATATATTACCCGCTACCTTTTTCCTCCTATCCTTCCCCAATGCCCAAAAACTAAGACTTCTTTGTAAAGAAAAAAAGAAAGAAAATAGTATTTCCACTCTTTGGATAAACCCCACTCCATTCTCTCAAAAGAACAGCTAATGTCATCAATGTACACTCATTTAAACCCCATTAAATGTGGATTAGAAACATATCTATTTCTGAAGAGATGCTGCTCTCTGCTTAAAATAAAGATTAAGTTCTGTCCATTCACAAAGAAGGAAACACAATAGTATTAAATAACTTGAATCACATCTTAACACTCATTCCACTACCCAAACTCTTGCAAAAAGTAGGTCACAAGCAGCTGTTGCATTACCTAAATGACTAATAGATTCCTAGTAATTGCCAGTGTAACAAAAGTAAATACTGCCAGCCCAGCTATCTGGAATTTTATAAATAATTATATGTCAAATATAAATGTAACATGATTTATATGCTTGTCTTACAAATGTATTAAAACTGTATATCATATTGTATAGACATGTGCTGAAGAGAGATTTTACACTATTGTAATTGTTTAGATGTATGCATTTTAACTGGAGATTAACTTGCAAAACTTAAGAATAGTTGAGATTGAAGTACTTTATCGCTGGACCATAAACAGCAATTGTTATCTTTCAGTTTCAGTCAACAGGAGACAGTATGTCTATACTAGGGGACACGCTGTGTTGCCTTGAAAGAGAGATGATTACTAGGCTTGAGATGTAGAAGTGTTTTATTATTTTAGGACTTTCAGGATCTGCAAACATCTGAAGGCTATGTATTTTTCACAGGAAGATGCTAAATGCTGAAGTTTCTGACAATGTGGGTATAGCTCGGGAACTAAAGTCAGGTGAACAAAAGTGATGTCATCCAAGCTAACCCAGCAGTAATAGTTGATATTAATTTAAAAACACTCAGAGAGGGGGGGGGGCATTTTGTCTTTGGTCTGGAAACACTCACCCCTTCTGCCTGCTTGTTGCTCTGTAAGTAAGTTAACTAGGGTACAGTAATTTCTCTTAGTTACAGTTAGGAATATAGTGAAGTATACCTTAGATGTTTTCTTTATTTATTTGAGACTGTCCTGCAATGTTGTTTTAAATATTTCCCATGACTTTGAACTCTGAAGTTACTGTGATGATTTTCTGAGTATTGTCTTGTTCTTTTATTTATTATTAAATATATTCAAACCCATCTTTGTGGCAGATATCTGTAAGACATATTTAAGCTCTAAGAGTACTTACATATGTACTTGGTATAACTGTGCAGGCCACCCCTAATAGCCTTGCTCTTGGTCAGACTACCATTTGGATTAATAGTAACATTATACAGTAGGATTGGCCACCCTTTGCTAAGGGCCTTAAAGTAGCTGATTTAAGTAGTGGCTGGTGGCAGTGGAAATTACCTTAGTGTCTGTGCAGAAGGGGCCATAGCTAATAACTCCATGCCAGCCTTTCCCAGGTGTGTGTGTGTGTGTGTGTGTGTGTGTGTGTGTGTGTGTGTGTGTGTGTGTGTGTGTGTGTGTGTGTGTGTGTGAATCAAATCTGAAAATGTGTGTGTCAGCTACATGGGCAGGGAAACGAAGCACTGGTTGGACAGAAAGGATGCTGGAGGTCTAAGCTTGGCCACTCAGCTGAGATCTCAACTCTATAGCTGTGCCAGTGGGACCTTGTATTGGGGATCTGGAGAAAGAGAGTGATTGACTGTGATATCTGTGTGCTCTTAAGGGAAATTGCACTTTATTGCATGTTTACTTGTCATCCTCCCAGTGTGTACATCCCCCCACTGTTGCCAGTGGTGAGGATTGAGGCTCCTTGATTACTGGGCTAGTGTTGGGGCATCACAGCTAGCATGAGATTTATGAAAGGTTGTGGATAGACACTGTCCTCAGCAAGTTTACCAATCATATCCTAGGAAATATGGATGAGAGAAACAGTACATGTGCCTTTTCTTGAGCAGCTAGTTTATAGCCCATGAAAAACTGTTACCATAGCTATGGAACCCAAATATCTGGTCAGTTAAACTAATCTGGAAAAGTCTGTAATCAAAGATGCAAAGGATGAAACAAGGCCAAACTGCTGCCAACTGTGGTTAAGAATATAACAAAAACGTCATGTAATTTACTTTGTGAAAATTGTAAGTCGTGTGAGAAACAGGTCGTCTCATATGGAAATGATACACTGCCCTTTCCCTTTTTATTATAAAGAATATCACATTGATTAAACTTAAAAGGCTGATACATACACGAGGACTGGAAATGATATATTTTTGAAATGCCAGAAAAGCAAAAATTGTATTTTTCAAATGCCCTAAATGGCCATTTGATCAGATTTTCTATCATAAAACTAGTATTAATCAATGGCACAAAACAATTAAGGTAATGAACATTTATAGATTTCATGTGGTATACCATAGTAAACATCTCATTTTTCTGAGCACATGTTCCAGACAGCTAAGGAAATAGACAAAAAGTTAATTTTCCTAGAAGTTGTTAGTTATTTCCCACTTGCGTTTTGTTACCTTTGTTGTTCTTTGAATGAGATGTTAAACCAAAGTCCATTCTGCTTGAGTTGGCTGTCACTCAGATGGATATAAAAGTTCCCATGTCACCTATCAACAAGAGTATGGGTCCTTCATTGGACATATCTGCAAATTACAAATATATAAATAAATATTACTGTCACTCAAATACATGTTCACGTAAATACATATTAATTTTTTCAAATTCACATGAAACAGAACACATTAAACATGACTCCACTTCTTTTTTCCACAAAAATCTATTTTTAAGATTTCCTGCAACTCAATAACTTATTAAATAATAACTCATTAATTCTTGGATTCCAGACATTCAAATAATAGTAATAAACATTTTTCTATTGATACTTTGTTCATTTTCTCTCAGATTCTACCCATATCAACCATACAATATCATATCTGTATTTATGTCTCCTAATTAATTTATATTTTCCATTATACTTTCTTTATACAGAACTCCACCTCTTTTTACCTCTCACACTCCAAATAAAAAAAAATGACTTATCTTCTCTATTTAGTTCTAAACAAAAATAAAATAAACTCTTTCCAAAATTGATTTGTACTTCCTATGTCTCTTAATGTGAAGTTTATTTGCAGTTGCTCCCCATAATAATTGTTGATATATTTTAAATCTATTCTTCCTTCTCTGAATAACTTATACTATTTCTTTTATAAAATGTTGCCAAGGGTTAACTACATACCATGACCAAACAATACACTCGTATCACTTTCTTCTACTATCAATAATTTTAAAGTTCAATTTCTATTATAAAATTTTATCCTGATAAATGTTAATTTCTTCATTAATTAAACTGTTTGCCTTTTCTTTTCTAACATTTTCCACAAGAAATATTTAATATTATATCAATTTCATTCAAACATCTTTTTCCATAAAAGCCAAAAGAAATGCAAAGATACACAAACAATTGGATGTATTAAACTGACCACCTCTCATCCCAACTTAGTAAGACACCTCTTTTTACTGGGTTCAGTCTTTAACCCCATATTACCCTGAGAAAATATACAATCTCTTTTCTTAATGGTGTATCATGTATATATTCATCAAACAAGCTATTTTTATAATATTATACAAGTAAATACACTTTTTTTCTAAGAGACATTCTAAAAGTTTTCCAAAACAACCCTATATATTTTAATTTTTTAAGTCATCCCATTATTTCATAATAAATTCTACCTTTCCAGACGTAACCCTTAACAAATTAATCTCACTTCTAGAAAAATAAATTCCTTTTATCTTCACAACGCCTCCAAATCCTTTACTTTTCCTTACTCATCATTAAACTTCCTTCAATAATTTATTTGAATGAACCAAAGCTTCCTTTATCTACAATTTATTTATAATTACCACAATGTCATCTGAATAGGACAAAACATGAATCCTATCACTTCCTTGTTTCTTATATTCAGCATTTTCATAAAAATATAGCTTCCCTTCAAATGCATTCATAATAAAAGCAAACAAGACACTACTCATCAGTCACCCTTGTCTTATTACACATTTTAACCTTATTTCCCCACTGAACCATCAATTAAAAAAATATAATTCCTATCATATGCTGATTTAATAGCATTCAATATTTCCCTGAATTCCACAGTGTCTGAATATATTCAATAATTGCCCTATGTCCTATATTATCAAATGATTTATCAACATCACCTTTCATCATTTTAACCTCTTCAGCTCTATAAAGCATAACATTCATCACTTCCTTCACTATTAATAATAGCCCCTTAAACTATTAAATACAGGTTATCAACACTTCACCCAACAATTTTCCAAAATGGATCTGAAGAATTTTCATAAACATTACATAATCTGCATTATTTAATCATTCTCCAATTTATCACACTTTCCCTTTTTGATTTCAAATAAATTTTACTACACACTGACAAATTTCTTTACAAAAATACCCTTCTCTAATCATTCATTCAAAATGTAAACTAAAATTTCCTTCAGCACATTTTTACTACCATCCACACATCCACATCCTTAATTTCTCTTAGTAGAGTGATTTTCTTTGACTTCCTCCCAAAAAGGACAAATTCCTTCCTTGTAAAATATTTTTGGTTAAATAAAAGAACCTTTTTTTTCTTATTTAAAATTATGCAACTTCCATTGTTTATCAAATTAATCTTTGTTATTAAACTCCATATCATACATTTTTATACAACTCTCCACATTCACCTTTTTTCTATTTTATAAAATTCTACTTCTAAATAAACCTTTTTATATTTCTCCTTGATCACCCACCAGTCAGATCATGATCCAATTAAAATCTTTAAGTCAAATGATCCTACAATAATAGAACAACCTCTTCATTTAATTGTAGACTATTAATATTCTTTCCTACTAACCTTTTATTCTTTCTTCTCTTCTTAATAACTCCCCTCTCTCCTCCAACATTATATATTGCAACATGATGAATAAAAAAATACAGTAAATAATTGCATCAATTTAATACCTCTTCCATTTTTAATATTCAGCATTTTTTTTTATTTCATAAAAATCTCAATTACAATTTCCCATTATAATGTTAATATTAACAACCACATGCTTTTTTATTTCCTAAAATAAATGATCCATTTCTTTAATCTTTGTGCAAGAAAAAAATCCTATTAATTTATGCATGTCATTATCCCACCAAATATCCACCTTTCTTGTCCCATCTTTAATAAGTTATATCTAATACATTTATTGTCATTAAATATAAAAACTATACTTGAACATACTTCCTGTCCTAATTTCCAAACAATTACATTACCTCACATTTTTCCCAGTTGAAATTTAACTCATTAATAAACCAAACATCCTGCTATTCATTAAATGATTTATATTTAATTCTACTTATCCTAAAATTATTCTTACCCTTTTTTCATAATCTTATTAAATTTTTAAATTTCCTTTTTATTAACCCTGCTGTTTGACGTATGGTTTATTTACATGCACAATTCCTTCATATTCTTCTTCCATGTATTCACTATCCAACAACACAAATTTGTTTCTAACTCTACATTCAATAACAGATTTTCACTCTTCTCACTTATATCACTTTGAAATATATCATTCTTTTCTTGTCCAATCCTCCCTTCTTCTGAGGATTGCAATCTCCCCGCCTCCCTTTGTTCATCTTCTTTACTTCCCCTCTACATTTTTTCTGCATTTTTTTTTTTTACAAATCCTGCATTTAGCTCTACAGTTATTCACAGCATGACCCTTTTCCCTACAGTGATTACATTAATTAAATGTGATAAATCCCCACAAGAAACATTTTTTGTTTCACCTAAATATTTTAAATTACCTCTTAAATTATTCTCATAAATCACACTAAGAGCATGAACAACAGAATAGTTTTGTACTTTCAAAATCAACCCACCTCCCGACTCCCATTACACAAATTTCTGTCTTTTTTTAATGCTGTTTACATTTTCTCAAAGTTATCAAACACATCCTCACATAATTTTATCAGTTTCATTTTATCTGAATTGTAAATGCATAGGGAGATTCAGTAAAGCCTACATGGTCATTTTTCACATTGTGCGCATTGTGCCACAATGCGCATGTGAATGTAAAAAGTTTTAGATTCAATAAACTCCGTGTAGTGGCACACACTCATGGGCAAACATGGCAAATTCTGTGGCATGAAAATGAGAGCATAAGTAGCTCAATTATATACTAATGAAGCAAACCAACACAGTGAAGCAGTTCAACAAGTTGTAAAACAACAGAGTAGTCTCTGTACTTGTGCCACCAGTGTATTCAAAAACCTTTCAAATACAGCCACGGGAAGGAGTCTACATGGCAATAAGAGCAAGTAAAAGTTATTAGATTTGTATGGAACTAAGCTTAACATGTAATAGCAGAAATATTATTACTTTATTAGACAGGGCAGATGCTACAGATGTAGAGTAACAATAGCATCAATCCTTTTTAGGTGCTATGACATAATTGCAGCTTCATTCCTCCACTCCCAAATGAAGAATATGCCCATAACTGATGTAGACAGCTAAAAGTGTAAAGCCCATTCATACTGTCATGTAAACATATGCAGTATGTAGCTTAAAGAATACAGTCAAACTTTATCAAACTTTATTCTTCTGTGCAGATATATAGCAAAGGAATACCATCTGTTGTGTTTACAATATTGAGCTCTCTTTCAGTTTCCCTGCCTGCATGGTTACCAACCATATAGAGTCTGAGCTGAGGTAATGCAACTGTTCAGAAATTAGGACAGGATATATGTTCAAGTGCAGTTTTTATGTTTAATGACAGAATAAAGGCATGGTGAAGATGCAAATGAGGTCAAAATTCATTAGAATTGCTGAATCACAAACAATTCCTACCATGTAGAGATGTTCACTTTGTGTAGACAATTCCACAGTGTTTGTTTTCAATGGATGGCAACAGTGAATGATGATATGGGGGGGGGGTCAGGTTACACTTACAGAGGTGTACATGTAGGTTTGTAAAGGGTGAAAGTGCATGTAAGCAGTACACAATTCACAAGTTCTGTTTCATCCTCTTAATTTCCTGTTAAAATGTGTCATCCCTATAAACTTTAAGTTATTTTTAAATTATTTTTGTCATTGTTTGCCCAATATGGCACTTAACACAATCATGGGAATGAGTAGCATGTTTCTCTATGCTTGACATGTAACTATTCCTCTGGCAGCATGTGTATGTGTAGGTCTGGAGTACAATATAATAAAACAATACAAGTATAATAACAATATTGCCTGCGTTTATCTTATTTATGCATAGCTCTGAGCAGGGGCGCAGAGGTGCGCATTGCACACTAATGAGCTACAACCGAGTTAACACAGTCAGTTAAGCAGCAAGTGTGCTTCATAGGTGCTAATTACAAGTAGTAATTAAATTAGTAATAATTAAAATAGCTTCAATCACTGTGTTATGTATTAAATATTCACCTTTCAGTTTATGTCTCCCAAATCTCATATGCTTAGTTTTTATGTATTTATCAGCATATTATTGTCCTGTGCCCAAATAGTCAATTTAGTCAATTTTCAGCATGGTGTAACTATTCAACAAGCTGTAAAGCATCCATGCAGCCTCCATTCTGTTTTTTCCTGAGTACTTCAATACCATTGGAGTAGAAGCAAGGAAATTTTAACTTGACACAATGCTAGGTGCTGATGCAGCTCTGCTCTATACATATGTGCTAGAGGCTGAAGCCAGTGTTGCTAGTGCTGGTGACAATAGGCCTAGGCCAAGATGGAGAGAGTGTTCAGGCCCAGAGTAACTTTTCAGATGCTACATGACCTGGAGATTGTAGACCACTACAGGTTAGGCAGGGACACATTACAAGAACTCTGTAAGCTCTGCCACCCTCAACTCAGAGCCAGACCCAACTGAGGGGAACCCATCCCAGTGAAAACTAAGGTACGTGTAGCCTTAGAATATTAGCTACAGGTGCCTTTCGAAGACCAACTGGAGGCATGATGGGTGTGTCACAGGCATCAGCATCCGGGATCCTCCACCAATTCCAGGATGCTATGGTCATACATGCCACTGGGCACATATGTTTTCCCCGTAGTTCTGAATATGCAACATTTCTACTGGGTAAAACATTACCCTGAATTACTGGGTGCAATAGATTGTACTCATGTACACATTAAGGCACCACCTTGTGAACAGAGTAGAATCTACATTAACCACAAAGGATATGACACCATCAACTGCCAAGTCGTGTGTAATGCCCAGAGAATTATCTTGAATGTTTGAGCCAACAGCCCTACCATCATGATAGACTCCCATATTTGGCACATATCACAGGTGTACTAGATGTTTGCAAGGGAGGACATCCCACAGGGCCATTTACTGGGGTATGCTGGCTATGCACTGGAACCGTGGCTAATGACACCCATCAGAAGTGCACAGACAGCCATGGAAGAACCCATAATGAGGAACATGCTCAAACTAAAAATATCATAAAGCATGTGTTCAGGCTGGTGAAGTCACGGTTCATGTGCCTAGATGCATCTGGTGGAGCCCTACAGTATAATCCATGCATATGTACACACATCTTCACTGTATGTGCTATGCTACACAATCTGATCCTGCAGAAGGATCAGCAAGGGGAAGGGGACATGCATCCCCCACCAAAACCTAGGTCATTATAGCCACAGTCAGATGAGGACTCAGAGAGGGAACCACCAGCTGCTCTGGCTGGAGACAAATGCTGGAGTGCTCAGTATATACATACATACTTACAAATATTTCAAGCATAGGCATGAAAAACCCTTCTAGCTTGCCAATATATCATAACACTTGTTCCCATAATAAGTGTCCAGGCTGTTCTTAAAATATCTAAACTAGTACTTGTTTTAATGTAATTTGGTAGTCTGTTCCATGCATCAGCTACTCTGTCAGAGAACCAATTAGTACACTTCTCATTCCTATAGAATCTTCTACATAGGTTGTCTGATGATTCCCTAGTACTTTTTGATAATCCCAAACATTCCCAGAGGTAGATATCTCTAAATGCCCCATATACTTGAATACAATCTCCTCTTAGATATCTATAAGAGACACTGTACAAGTTCAGATATTTTAGTCTTTCATAATAACTTAAATTTTCACATCCATGGATGCTCTTGGTATATTTCTGCTGTACTCTTTCCAGTTCACTCATGCTTGTTTTCTAATAAGATTTCCATATTGTTATTCCATACTCAAGTTTTGGTCTAATGTAACCAACAAAAAGGACTTCATCATTTTTGATTTCCTAGCCTTTATAAATCTTTTTATTACAGCCTATAGCTCTATAACTATCATTATCAATTGGTTGATATGATTAGAAAAACTCAGAGCTGAATCTACCCATATACCCAGGTCCTTACATGAGTTTACAGTTTCACTGTGTTATGTATTAAATATTCACCTTTCAGTTTATGTCTCCCAAATCTCATATGCTTAGTTTTTGATGTATTTATTAGCATATTATTCTCCTGTGCCCAAATGGTCAATTTAGTCAAGTTATACACATATAATCAGTTTACCCAATTTCTGGTCATCTGCATAAAGACAGTAGAATACCTCAGATGAAAAAGTTATGTCTGAAAGATACAATCCAAATAAGTAAGGGCCTAGGACAGAGCCCTGTGGGACCCCCTGACTGTAACCAAGGATTTCACCTGACCAGTTGCTGTATGACGACACTTGCCATGTCCTATTTATAAAGCCATGCAGCTATTCACCTTATCAAAAGCACATCAATATGTATTTGTACTAATTTACTGATCCGTGTTTTGTGTATGACCCTGTCAAATGTGGAAGTTAAATCTATAGAAATTACATCACAGCACAATTTTTCATTCATTGCTATTATATTGTTATAGAACATCATGTTACAGGTGGTAATAGATGTGTTTTCAACATATGCATGCTGATATATGGTTTCAAGTCCCAACATATCCAGTTCTGACAATAACTTATCCAATACCTTTCTCCATTATTTTTCCACAACATGAAAGTAGACTTAAGGGTCTATACGACTCCGGATTTCTCCAACTCCCCTTTCCCTTGAAGACAGGTTTAATAAGCACACGTCTCCAACCTTGAGTAATCTCCCCATATTTATACAACCTAGTGAATAATAAGTATAATGGTACCGTGAGTGTTCTCAGGTCATTGTTACTAATTCCGTCTCCTCCCTCTGCTTTGTTTGGATCCAGTTTACACTGTTCTTTTTCAATATAATCTAGTTTGATTCCAGTATCTGGAGTTACACCTGGATGTCAGTAGGACAACATTACCTCTCTTGTGGAGCCAAACTGTTTTGCATAAGAGTTTGTAAATATATCTATAATATGTTGTATCCAAGAATAAGTTATAGAATCTGCACACAGTTTATCAATTTGTGTTTTTATTCCTTCCACATCTTATGTATCTATAAAAAGGTTTCCTATTATGCTCAATATCTTTATATAATTTTTTTTCAAATTTTTCTTGATCTTGTCTCACACTATGCTTAATCTATTTGTCCAGCTTGTTCATTTCAGTTTTCAAAGTTGTAGTTATTTATTTATTTATTTTATTTAACATTTGTTGACCGGGAAAGTCCGACTAGGTTCCACAGATCCTGTTTTCAGCGGAGGACCGGGGAGAAATGCTCCAGAAGCATGTCTTTAGAATGTGGGAGGAAACCTGAGTACCCGGAGGAAACCCACACGAACGCAGGGAGAACATGCAAACTCCGCACAGAAGATACCCCAGCCGAGAATCGAACCAGAGAACCTCTTGCTGTGAGGCGACAGCATTAACCGCTGCACCACTGTGCCGCCAGCACATTCACTGACCACTTAGGTGCCTAATACCTTTCTCCTACTCACATAATATAGTAAAATTGATGCCAGGTAACTCTCACAACTTTTACCTCCCTATGTATTGGCTGTGTACTGCTTGCATCAGACAAATGCAACCCTGAACTAAAACTGTGTCAACTGTTGCATTTGCAAGGTAAGTACTGAACCTAGAATGTATTCCTTAATATTATGGCATATCCTTGTATTTCTTAACTTGGTACAGTAATCAAGTAAATATTGTTGGATTTCTACAGAAATGACCTTAACACATGACAGCAAAGTAATAATTTTATTTATATGTTCCCATTAGTAAATCGTAGGCCTCGGGCATCAAAGATTCACAGTCATCCTTCTCAAAAGTACTGATTATCAGTGCTTGCCCTCAGTTTAACACCATACCTTTGTACTTGTAAATCATTAGAGAGAAGTTAGAAAGTAAATATACACATTGCATTTTCTGACTTCACAACCCTTGTCAAGATCAAACAGACAGGATGCAGAATAAGCAGAGTAACAAGGGAATCATATCCTTGTTTGTGCCATAGCAGTAACTCACCTTTGCTCCCAACGAAAAGAACAGGCTATGCTTGTTTATGGCATAAGAGTGACTATTGCTTTGTCCCCCTCAAAAGGGCAGTGTACCCTTGTTTGTACCATAGCAGTAACTCACCTATACTACCCCCAAAAGAACAGTATATGGTTGTGTGTTCCATTTAACCTGGTCCTCAGTTGTTGGCAACTGTATATCATATTACTCTCCCAGTTAATATCCTACACAATTTAAGGCAAAAGATATTGAATGCCTTACACACTGCATGTTTCATACTACTGAGAAGATAAGTGATGAATTACCAAGAAACAGAAAAATATAAGACACAGCTGTACATTTGCAAGCATAATCATAACAGGTTGTATGCTCAGTAAGTGCACTACATCCAAATAAAATAATAACTAAATGTACAAATAACAGCTGATGGTTTGATAGCAGTATATATTCTGTTGCAGTTGGTTGTGTGAAAAATGACTTCAATCCTTTGCTGTAAAGCTGTTTCTGTGGCAGAGGAATAAGGCATCCATCATGTTTTCTGAAGATGCATTGGTTTGAGAATTCAAATCCAGAGCTATGTAGAAATATCTCGAGTATGTATGTCATACATTGTTTTTTCTCATTTCATATATTTCTCCTTTTTTTCAATTTCTTTTTCCTATTACTTTTACCAAATCACAAATACATTGCAGGTTAGTTTGTGATAATTTGGTTTGTGGGAAGCAGCACATTGCCAAAACAGGACAATCCAGACCACCTAGGAAACAGACAGCCACAAATATAAACCAGAGATATTCAATTAATGCTCTTGGACATCACAAAAACCAGACCTGGAGTACAGCTGGAACTATCAGACATTTGCAATGTGGCTCGCATTTGTGCACTACTTACCTATGTGCAAACAGGTGTATCTTGCATGTGTGTACACTTTGTTGACCATTGCAAAAACCAGCTGCTCACTGCACTTTAGGACTATTATGTTTCATTACTGGTGCTTATTCTCCATTTTTGTTATCTGACGTAAAACTACATGTGGAAACATTACAAACCAAGGGCCCGATCTAACTATATATCATATATTTACAAAACATTCATGTGCTGCCCCCCATATCACCAAGCAGTACAACACTGGGGTATCAGTACTTTTTCCACACCTATATCAACCACACTATAAAGTGTAATACATAATATTGTGTGCTCTATTATAGACAGGGCCAGTTGGTGGTGCTCACAACCTCGCTGTGCTAAACTCAAACATCCAACTATGCTAAATAAGGGTACTTGTGTTGTTACACAGCTAGACTTCTAAACAGCCTAGTGCTGTTAGTGCTATTAGGCTACTAGCATCATATAATGCTATGAAGCTATGTACCTAGGCAGGCCTCCCAAGCTGTTGTGCACCACATGGCCGGCTGATGTCATCTACTATAAGTGCATCTGCACTCTTGTATAAATCAGACTTGTCATGTTGCTTACATTAAGTACTGTGTTCTGCAGGCTGTGCACTTAGGTAAGGGTTCAGTACTCACTGCAGTCAACTGTGTGTGTGGGTGTGTGTCTAGTCAGCAGAGTATATATAGTATCCCTATAGTTACTTCTCCAAGGGCATGGATTGCCAGTATTTTGATACTTGCACAAGCCTACACATCCATTTCATGCAGCCCTCCCAACCTGTTGTATCCCACATGGCCTGCTGATGATATCTACTATAAATTCACTTAAACTCCTGTAAAACTTAGACATGTGCCATGTTGCTTGTGTTAAGTACTGTGTTCTGTAGTCTGTACACCTAGATAGGTAGGGGTTCTATTCTGCAGTCAACTGTGTGTGTGTGTCTAGTCAGTAGAGTAGACATGTTATCCTACAGTTACTTCTCCAACAGCATGGATTGCCAGTAGTTTGATAATTGCATAAGCCTACACATCCATTTCATGTAGCCCTTCCAAGCTATTGTGTCCCACATGGCCTGCTAATGTCATCTACTATAAGCTCAACTGCACTCCTGTAAAAGTCAGACTTGTGACATGGTGCTTGCATTAAGTCCTGTGTTCTGTAGTCTGTGCACCTACACCGGTAGGGGGTTCTATTCTCACTCAGTCAAGTGTGTGTGTGTGTGTGTGTGTGTGTGTGTGTGTGTGTGTGTGTGTGTGTGTGTGTGTGTGTGTGTGTGTGTGTGTGTGTGTGTCTCCGTGTCCATTAGCTGTTGATTGACATTGTGGGACACTTATTCTGGCCTCAACAGTCACTACTGATGTCATCAGCTATAAACTGTCTGACACACACCAAGTCGGACTTGAGCTGTTGTGCTTGCGTAAAGTACTGTATTCTGTAGTCTCTGTACTTAAGTAATGTGTGTCTGTGTGTGTGTGTTAGCTGCTGCTTGGCATTACCGAGAGCCTTTTACACCAGCATGTAAGACACTTATTCTGCCCTCAACAGAGTCTGCTGATGTCATCAGCTATGGGATAGCTTTGGATCTGCAATAATCCCAACAGGCCATTGTCAGGCAGTGGGCTAGAGAGTAGGCAGATGTGACCTCATAGTATACCACACAGATTACAGTCACATGACTTTTAATCTATCCACATACATCATGGCATGGTTCCTAGCCTCTGTGTTATATTGATGAGAAAGGCCTGTTGTCTATCCAGCTACTGCATGTGTCTGGTGAGGGTAATGCAAAAGAGATTATTATACTGTTTTACTGTTTTGATCAGGTTTCACTACAGTGCTGCCATAGAGTCCTAATATCTGAATATCATGGCATGACTTCTAATGTGCACCCTATGTTTGTAATGAGAAATCTTTAGAGAGAGAAGTTAGAAATTAATAATGCGCATTGCAGTTTCTTATTTCACAACCTTCTCAGGTGAAATCAGTATAAGCTTGTGACATTCTGATGCTATAAACCATTGAGCTTTTCAAGGAGAATACAAGTTTGAGGTACAATGACTACTTCTTCAACACAAATGCAGATATACTAAGCAATGAGTTACCTGTGCACTATGAGCATCAGACAGAAGGGGGTTTGTATCCTTGAGTCCAAAATATAGAAAATGGGGATATGGCACAGTTATCACTTGCAGATGATGTTGTTGGGGGGGGGGTAGTGGGCAGAAACCTAGGCTGACACACAAGATCAGTAACTGTATCGGAGTAAGAAAGAGAAGAAGGCAGACATATGTATAAAACAACAAATGGTCAGTGAGACTAAATGAGTAACTGTGGTATGTATATCTGTAGGGGTTCTCCAGTTGAAACAGTTGTGTTAAGTGTGTGCATGACCACATCTAAGCTCTTTCTATGTCTTGGACTGTCAGACAGGTGTAATCCTTGCATGGTAGAGGTGGAAGTTCATCACTGGCATCCCCAACCAGCAGAATTGGCTCTGACAGGAGTTGCACTGGCACACTGACATCCAGGACCACTGTCAGATGCAGTGCTGCTACCTGAATATGACTGATAGCTGTACTAGCTCCAAACATGGGGACACCAACAACCATGACTCCCATGGCCTGCCACATCTGTGTGAAGACAGCACACTCACTGATGGAGCACTGGAATTACTGACAGTGATCAGACATTGCCACATTAGCTTTCAGCAGACGATGTGGCTGACCTACATCCACGAGGATGCTGTTCCCCTGACAGCAGACATTCCATCACAGACACTGCCAGTTCCATAACAGATGCCCCTCAGTCCATCACAGACACCCCTCATTTCCACATCTCATTCATCCGATGCTGTGAATGGGCTATGTGGTGGAGCCAGTCATACATGACAGACTGTGCCACAGTACTCCGAGACATGCACTGTGTAACCCATTCTATACCACTGTCCTTAAAATGAGTGAGGATATCAATTGAAAATCATATAATATGCAGCTGTCAAGAAATGAAGCTTGGATGTTAAGACATAACCTGTGAATTGTATGTTGCTTACTTACATTTCACTTAGTGAAAGTAAGGCAGCCTGCAGTGCTGTTGCGATTTCCCCCTCCCAAGCAGTAATCACTCACAGCTGCAATCCATTAATAATGTACACCATATAAAAAGGCAATCCTGTAGCTAGGCAAGCAGATGTTAGTTCACTAAGTTTGGAACACTGAGAACAAGCATTTTCTTCACAATATTTATACAGAGGAGTACTCATTCTCACAAGGTATAATTCCAGTTTGTCATCTACATATTGCATATGATGGAATGTATTTTACAATAATGTGAAGCACAGGCTTTTACACTGTTATCTGTATGTATTACTTAGAAATGTACTGATGTCATGGCTATGTTTGTCCAACCATTTCAGAGGTAAACATGACTGGCAAGACATTAAAATAAATAGAAATAACTGTGTGAGAAATATGTAGAAATGGTTCAGGGATAGGTCCTTTGACAGCACTTGCAGCATTTCAAAGATATTTTGTTAGCCAAAAGGGTCATTTGCCTGTTCTTTTGTAGGGTTGGGGCTAAAGTGAGTTACTGTTATGGCACTAACAAGGATATCTTGTTCTTGTTGCTCTCCTTGTTTTGCATCCTGCCTGTTGCTGGTATTTCACATCTCTAGACTGTATTATGTTTTACCAGTGGGTAATACTGACTGGCTACATTTTCTGTTGTGTATGTAAACAATATTTTGTAGTTATGTGATACTTAACGGTTTTCTTTTAGATGATCTACAATCATAGCATCAGGGTGTGTGAATCCGTGTTTAAGATGCAGAAAACAATATAATAATAGAGGGTTTTCGGCAACATGATGCCTTCCTCTGCAAAGGAGAAGGCAAGATATGGGCACAGGCTCATAACATGGCAATAAATTGTTGCCTATGTGAATGCTGTGTGCGGCCATGACATAACCTATTAACAAGTGCACCACAGGGCCCTAATATGATCACTGCTGCAAGGCCGTGACCTTTTGGTTACAGGTGGAGGGTCTGCTAGGGAGCCACCACTGACCCCCAATGAGCAGTTCATAGCTGACTTAAGGACCACACAAAGCTCACAGGAAACTGAAGTCTACCATTCAGACATACCAACCACATCCCAAGAGGAGCTTTCAGGTATGCCTTGTTATCTGAACTGTTGGATACTGTTGTATGTTTAGTGCAGGGGTCGGGAACCTATGGCTCGCAAGCCAGATGTGGCTCTTTTGATGGCTGCATCTGGCTCGCAGACAAATCTTTAATAAAAAAAAATAATAACATTAAAAATATAAAACATTCTCATGTATTTCAATCCATTAATTTCCTACCACTCATGTTCATGGTTGCGTGTAGCTGGAGCCAATCACAGCTGTCCTCCGGGACAACAAATTTTTATTGGATAATGCGCAACATACACTGGTCGTTGTGAGGTCAAGTAGTAAACTTCCCTCCTTTTAATCAAGTAATCAGCTAGCTAATTGCAGAAACCCTTTTATCGAAGAAGATGGCTAAAAAACAAAAAGATGAGGAGTATCGTACTTTTCAGCAGGAATGGACAGAGCAATTCGCCTTTGTGGAGAGAGCAGGTTCTGCAGTGTGTCTAATATGCAATGATAAAATTGCATCGATGAAACTGTCAAATATAAAGCGGCACTTCGACACACACCATACTACATTTGCATCAAAATATCCTGCGGGGGACAGCAGGAATGAAAGCATGTCAAGAGCTACTGTGCAGAGTGCAAGCTAGTCAGCAGCAACTCCGTGTTTGGACCCAACAAGGTGACTGGAATTCGGCTAGCTTTGCTGGTGCTTTAGCAATTGTGAGAAACGGAAAGCCATTCACAGATGGGGAGTATGCCAAAACATTCATGCTTGATGTTGCCAATGAACTTTTTGAGGACTTTTCGGATAAAGACAAGATAATCAAACGAATAAAAGACATGCCTCTGTCGGCAAGAACTGTTCACGATCGTACCATCATGATGGCAAATCAAACTGAGGCAACACAAGTGAAGGACATAAATGCAACACCATTCTTTTCTCTCGCTTTGGATGAGTCAATAGACATAAGCCATTTATCCCAGTTCAGCGTGATTGCAAGGTATGCTGTCGGTGACACACTACGTGAGGAAAGTCTTGCTGTTTTGCCTATGAAAGGGACAACAAGAGGGGAGGATTTATTCAAGTCTTTCATTGAGCTCACTAAAGAAAAAAATCTACAGATGGATAAACTTATTTCGGTATGTACTGATGGTGCTCCGTGCATGGTGGGGAAAAACAGAGGATTTGTAGCGCTTCTTCGTGAACATGAAGAGAGACCCATCCTAAGTTTTCACTGCATCCTACATCAGGAAGCGCTTTGTGCTGAGATGTGTGGCGAGCAGCTTGGTGAGGTGATGTCGCTGGTCATATGGGTGGTCAACTTTATTGTTGCCCGAGCTTTAAATGATCGCCAGTTTAAAACACTGCTGGATGAAGTTGGGAATAATTATCCTGTTCTGCTTCTGCACAGCAATGTGCGTTAGTTGTCAAGAGGGAAGGTGCTCGGGGGCGTGGCCAAGGATGAACACAGGATAGCAGCAGATTTCTTCAGCTCCACCAATTTCATTACATTGACAGGAATTAATTACTTAAAAAATTAATTCTTGAAGTAATTTTCTTTCTAAATATGTTTGTTTTATATAGTTCTTGAACTATATCTAAAAAAGAAAGGAAATCTTAATAATATTCCTGTCAGAAATTACTTTGGAAATTTTCCTGTCAGTTTATCAGTCTGAAATGAGTTCCAGTAAGACAAATTCTCAAGACTCCAGCATCAAGAAAGAACTTCAGTCTCTGATAATTATAGTCCAGCAACTTACTGCTAAAATGGATAAAATGGATACTAAAATAGACACTTTCATAGAAATAACTACAAAACAAATAGACTTGTTACATATGGACCTGCAACAACAGAAGATCCAGATGACAGGCATAGAAGAAGCTGTGAATGACATGGAAAATAAAATACAAGAACAGGAAATCAACATTGAGTTTCTGCTGAAACAAAATACACATTTACAAACAAAGCTGGATGACCTGGAAAATAGATCTAGGCGCAATAACATTAGGATTTTTGGACTGCCAGAAAATATTGAAGGTAACAATATTACTTCTTTTTAACAACATGGCTCCTAAAACTTTAGATTTACCAGAAGCATTCTCTTTTGGTATCGAAAGAGCACATAGATCTATAGCTAATACTAACTCTAACAAAAACTATCCTAGATCAGTTACAGTTAGATTTCTATCATCTTTTGATAAAGAGATGGTTCTTAAATCTGCTTGGGCTAAAGCTCCTGTTAAGTTTAATGAGACAACTGTGCGTTTTGACAATGACTATTCTTCCATGGTAATTGCTAAAAGAAAAGTTTTTCTGCCACTAATAAGGGAGCTTAAAAAAGCACAGTTTAAAACATACCTTCTGTTTCCTGCCAAGCTTAAAATCTTCCTTCCTGATGGTCCTAAGGTCTTGATGATTTAGACTCTGCTTTACTGTTTGTCAAAGAAAAAGGATTTTGGATAAAATAGAAGAAATGGAATGGGCTAGTTCTTCATTAAAGAGATTGGCAACTGAAGCTTCCTGGAAGACTTCAGAGAAGAAGAAGAGACTAAAAACAAATGATTTGTTATATGTTTTTTTTCTCTCTCATCATTTTAGTTCATTATTAATCTTTTTGAATATAGTTCCTGCATTTCCAGAAAGCCACAAATATTTTGGAAAAGATTTAATCAAAGTTATTCTCTATGTGCAAAGAAATGTTTTGTTTCATAACCAGTCAAAATGCCTGAGGATTTAATGGCAGGCTGTGACTCGATTTGTTTTTCTTTCTGCAAAAGTAAGGTTAGTAATTTGATACATTTTTTTATCTTTACCTTTTTTTTTTCCTCCTTCTTTTATTTTCTTTGTTTAAACAATGACATTCTATTTAGATTATGTAGTGGGTAAAGGGTGGGGGAGGGCAGGGAGAGAACAGTAATGAAAATATCATTAATAGAATAATAACATATTTATTTCTTGTAAAAGTTTATAAGTTCTTCAAATGCTATTTCTAATTATACTTTCTTGATTATACTGCTTATGCTTGTTTGTAAATAATTTGTCATGCTTTAACTAATAATAATCAGAACTAAATAAGAGTAAATAATATGTTTTATTTTTAACTCTATTAATATAAACAGTAAGTAACATTCCATTGTATATACTTCTTACAGCTTTCTCTTACATTTTTTATTTCTGCCTCACTCCCTTTTATTTTCTACTCTCTTTTCTTTTCTTTATTAATATATAGAAATGCTTTAGACTGTGTGGGCACAGTGAATAATAGGATTTGTATGAAAACTGAGTTGGGAGAAGAATGCTGAGTTTTATTGCTTGTTGGTAATTTTGAGTTTAATTTCACTTGCATAGAGGCTGTGATGATCTGTGGAATACATTGTGGAGGTTCTGTCATGTTTAGATGCATTTACACTGCTAAATTAATGTTTGTCACTAGTTTTTAATAAGTTTCCCGCCAAAATGTTAAGAGAGACAATCTGGGATGTGGGCTGTCTTATGCACAATGTCCTTGAGTTACCTCAGAATCTTCAAATCACAGAATTCTCACAGAGAAACTGAAAGCAGTTAGTATAAACATTGACAAGGTTATCACACTGACACACCACAGATTCAGGAAAAATACTCTATTCATAAAATATGTCAGTTATAATGAGTTTAAATGATGTAGTTTCTTGTAGTAAGTAAATGTCTTATTTTAGAAGGCATAGAAAATGAAACATTTATTTAAATGTTTTTGAAAATCTACTTAAAAGCAGCATAATAATCTGTGTTAAAATTTGTGTTCCAAACATATACTTTACTATAACTCATTTAATTCATCTGATTGACAAACATAAATAATCTTATAACTCTATTCTGGAAGAAATGTCATGTGATATATTTTAAAGCAGTAGGTTAGCATGATTGTAAAATCTGGTTACCAATATGTGTTTGCTGTGCATTATTTTGTATAAAGCAGACAGATTTATTCTAGGGACAGCAAGTAGGATAGTGCTCTACTAACACACAACTCAGTGAGATCAGATATATATATATATATGTGTGTGTGTGTGTGTGTGTGTGTGTGTGTGTGTGTGTGTGTGTGTGTGTATGTGTGTGTGTGTGTGAGTGTGATGGCTTTTTCTGAGAATCTGCATAACTATCCAATATGATTTATAATAATTTCTATGAATACAATATTTTACTCTATTGACAAAATGAATGTTTGCCACAAGTTTTAATAAGTTTCCAAAATGTTAAGGGAGACAATCTGGGATGTGGGCTGTCTCATGCATAGTGTCCATGAGTTTCCTCAGAAGCTTCACTCACAGAATTTTCACAGAGAAACTGAAAGCAGTTAGTATAAACATTGACAAGGTTATCACACTGACACACCACAGATTCAGGAAAAATACTCTATTCATAAAATATGTCAGTTATGATGAGTTTGGATGATGTAGTTTCTTGTAGCAAGTAAATATCTTATTTTAGAAGGCATAGAAAATGAAACATTTATTTAAATGTTTTTGAAAATCTACTCAACAGTAGCATAATAATCTGTGTTAAAAACTTGTGTCCCAAACATATACTTTACTATAACTCATTTAATTCATCTGATTGGCAAGCATAAATAATCTTATAACTCTATTCTGGAAGAAATGTCATGTGATATATTTTAAAGCAGTAGGTTAGCATGATTGTAAAATCTGGTTACTAATATGTGTTTGCTGTGCATTATTTTGTATAAAGCAGACAGATTTATTCTAGGGACAGCAAGTAGGATAGTGCTCTACTAACACACAACTCAGTGAGATCATATATATATATATATATATATATATATATATGTGTGTGTGTGTGTGTGTGTGTGTGTGTGTGTGTGTGTGTATCTATGTACATATGTGTATGTGTATATGTATGTGTGTGTGTGTGTGTGTGTGTGTGTGTGTGTATATGTATGTGTGTGTGTCTGTGTTTATGTGTGTGATGGCTTTTTTTTTTTTAGGTAATAACGCAGGTGTTTCTGAGAATCTGCATAACTATGCAATATGATTTATAATAATTTTTATGAATACAATATTTTACTCTATTGACAATAATGAGTTTAAGTAAATGCTCATATACAAACAATTCAAGATTTTTTGGAAGCTGTTGATAGAATTCACATGACAGAAAATAGATGCATCTTAATGCATGTAATGTCTGAATCATATTAGCCAAAGTTTTTGATTTAAATGAATGTTAGAACATAATTTTCTCTCCTCTTGATTTCTAACATTAAGATTATTTGAATGCTATTAGAATTCAAGTGTTATATATTACATAGATCTATATAATAGTATGAACAGTTTTTAAAAAAAAAAAAAAAAAAGTTTATTTTAATTTATATGATGCTGTTTTACCAAATGTGTAGTTTTGTCTTGATAGATAATTGAATTGAAAACTGTTAACCTCAGTTAAATATAACTAGTATTAAATTGATAAGGTGGTAGCTGAGGTACTGCTGCTTAGGATAGGGGGTTAACTTGAGTAGTAAATACTGCTCTAAGTTGGAGTTTTCAACTCAGGCGGATGCAAAGTTTAATCCTTACATTATTTTCACTTGTTCATTGTTATATGTATATAGTTTTGATATCCAAAATATATTTTGTACACTCATTGTCACTACAAACAAAATTGAATCCTATACAAAATCCCATAAGAGATTTAATAAATACAGCTATATTTAAAGGTACACCTAAAAGAGGAGATGTAACATTATTTATCTTGTTATTTGTTATTTCGATCATAAGATTCTTGAGTTTTAAAAATGCCAAATGACATCTTTAAAAGGAATTTCTTTAAACATTAATGGATTGAATAATCCATGTAAAAGGGCAAGCCTAATAAGATACATTAGTCTACACAAGGCCAATCTAGTCTTCCTGCAAGAAACCCATCTCTTGAAAAAAGATATTGATAAACTAGCCACTAATAAGTATGCAGTATTGGTTAGTTCAGAGCACACTCAGAAAAAAAGAGGAGTGGCTATTTTATGGAATAAAAGTATGCCCATTCCTAAAACCATTAAGTCTTATCAGGATGACAAAGGAATGTTTTGTATGGTTACAATACAAATTAATGGGAAGACTTACACTTTAATTAATGTATACTGGATACCTGGAATTGGTATTAATACAGTGAAACATCATATTGATAAGATCATATCATTCTCTATAGGGATATTATTTTAGCTGGTGATTTTAATTGTATACTACATGAAAGTGATACTACCACTATAAAGAAAAGAAGAATTACATCTAATGCAAAACATTTAAATGATTTTGCTAATTCTTATCATTTGAATGATATTAATAATCAGATAGAGTCAAAATCATTACCATACACCTTTTTTTCTAACAGATACAAAACTTATTCAAAAATAGATAGGGTCTTTATTTCTAACCAGATGGTAACAGATTTAATTAATTCCAAAATCATTTCATGTCCTATATCTGATCATAACTCAATTGTTTTTGAATTCATGATAAAAATACTCATAATGTTCAGATCAAAAGGATACCAGCATACTTAACTCAGCTAAAAGACTATAAAGAATATATACTTTCAGAAGTACAACATTTTCTAGACATAAATAATACTCCTGAAGTCTCCATTGTCTATGTTTGGGATGCCTTAAAATCATATCTATATGGACAAAGTATCAGATGGTATAATAACAAAAGGAAATCTTGGGATAAGGAATTGTTAGATATTCAAAGTAAACTAGACTCTTATAAACATAATAATAAAGAAAATATTATGGACAAGAAAGTTATTGAAGAAATAAACAAACTAAATGAGAAATACAAAGAAATTTTAACTCATAAAATTAAAATAACTTTAGAGAAATACAAGTTTTGTCTTATTCAATAAGCCCCAAATACTTACATAGACTTAAAATAAAACAAAAGATTGAATAAACAAAACCATATCAAAGAAATCTTTTCTCTAAGGAAAAGAAGAATGTTTCTAGTATACCAGAAATACTGGATGAATTTAGAAATCACTTTCACAAGATTAACCATAACAACATTAACATGGAACCTAAAGATAAAATAAAGGAGTTTATAACCACAAACATGAATAAAAAGCTTAATAAACAACAGATTAAACTATTGGACAAGAGTATTTCATATACAGAAGTTATTACACAAATAAATAAGCTTAAATCAAACAAAGCACCGGGTAATGATGGTATTATACCAGAGATATATAAAATCCTGTCTAAAACTACATATTCATTAATACATAAGGTTTTATTCTGGCCCAAACTGAGTTAATAACCCCCATGTTGGCAATATACATTTATTTCACGAATTTTAAAACCTAATAAAGATCCAACTAGATGTTCTTCATATTGACCCATCTCATTACTTAATGTTGATTATAAAATGTTTATGAGTATTTTTGCTGATAGATTGAAGACAATTATCCCGGCATTATAGACATAGATCAGACGGGCTTCATTGTAAATAAACCATTGAGCTTTTCAAGGAGAATACAAGTTTGAGGTACAATGACTACTTCAACAACACAAATGCAGATATACTAAGCAATGAGTTACCTGTGCACTATGAGCATCAGCCAGAAGGGGGGTTATATCCTTTAGTACAAAATATAGAAAATGGGGATATGGCACAGTTATCACTTGCAGATGATGTTGTTGGTAGTGGGCAGAAACCTAGGCTGACACACGAGATCAGTAACTGTATCTGAGTAAGAAAGAGAAGAAGGCAGACATATGTATAAAACAACAAATGGCCAGTGAGACTAAATGAGTAACTGTGGTATGTATACCTGTAGGGGTTCTCCAGTTGAAACAGTTGTGTTAAGTGTGTGCATGACCACATCTAAGCTCTTTCTATGTCTTGGACTGTCAGACAGGTGTAATCCTTGCATGGTAGAGGTGGAAGTTAATCACTGGCATCCCCAACCAGCAGAATTGGCTCTGACAGGAGTTGCACTGGCACACTGACATCCAGGACCACTGTCAGATGCAGTGCTGCTACCTGAATATGACTGATAGCTGTACTAGCTCCAAACATGGGGACACCAACAACCATGACTCCCCATGGCCTGCCACATCTGTGTGAAGACAGCACACTCACTGATGGAGCACTGGAATTACTGACAGTGATCAGACATTGCCACATTAGCTTACAGCAGATGATGTGGCTGACCTACGTCCATGAGGATGCTGTTCCACTGACAGCAGACATTCCATCACAGACACTGCCAGTTCCATAACAGATGCCCCTCAGTCCATCACAGACAACCCCTCATTTCCACATCTCATTCATCCGATGCTGTGAATGGGCTATGTGGTAGAGCCAGTCATACATGGCAGACTGTGCCACAGTACTCAGAGACATGCACTGTGTAACCCATTCTATACCACTGTCCTTAAAATGAGTAAGGATATCAATTGAAAATCATATAATATGCAGCTGTCAAGAAATGAAGCTTGGATGTTAAGACATAACCTGTGAATTGTGTGTTGCTTACTTACATTTCACTTAGTGAAAGTAAGGCAGCCTGCAGTGCTGTTGCAATTTCCCCCTCCCAAGCAGTAATCACTCACAGCTGCAATCCATTAATAATGTACACCATATAAAAAGGCAATCCTGTAACTAGGCAAGCAGATGTTAGTTCAATAAGTTTGGAACACTGAGAACAAGCATTTTCTTCACAATATTTATACAGAGGAGTACTCATTCTCACAAGGTATAATTCCAGTTTGTCATCTACATATTGCATATGATGGGTTGAGAGGGTGGCCTAATGGTCAAGGTGTTTGCCTTACAAACACAAGGTGCAGGGTTTGAGTCTCACAAGGGATAATTGACTAGGCTTAATATGGCTTGCAAGGGCAGTTAGCCTAGTACTATTCTATATTCTATTCTATGAATCTATGATGGAATGTATTTTACAATAACGTGAAGCACAGGCTTTTACACTATCTGTATGCATTACATAGACATATACTGATGTCATGACTATGTTTGTCCAGCAATTTCAGAGGTAGACATGACTAGCAAGACATTAAAATAAATAGAAATAACTGCTGTGTGAGAAATATGTAGAAATGGTTCAGGGATAGGTCCTTTGACAGCACTTGCAGCATTTCAAAGATATTTTGTTAGCCAAAAGGGTCATTTGCCTGTTCTTTTGCAGGGTTGGGGCTAAAGTGAGTTACTGTTATGGCACTAACAAGGATATCTTGTTCTTGTTGCTCTCCTTGTTTTGCATCCTGCCTGTTGCTGGTATTTCACATCTCTAGACTGTATTATGTTTTACCAGTGGGTAATACTGACTGGCTACATTTTCTGTTGTGTATGTAAACAATATTTTGTAGTTATGTGATACTTATCGGTTTTCTTTTAGATGATCTACAATCATAGCATCAGGATGTGTGAATCCGTGTTTAAGATGCAGAAAACAATATAATAATAGAGGGTTTTTGGCAACATGATGCCTTCCTCTGCAAAGGAGACGGCAAGATATGGGCACAGGCTCATAATATGGCAATAAATTGTTGCCTATGTGAATGCTGTGTGCGGCCATGACAGAACCTATTAACAAGTGCACCACAGGGCCCTAATATGATCACTGCTGCAAGGCCGTGACCTTTTGGTTACAGGTGGAGGGCCTGATAGGGAGCCACCACTGACCCCCAATGAGCAGTTCATAGCTGACTTAAGGACCACACAAAGCTCACAGGAAACTGAAGTCCACCATTCAGACATACCAACCACATCCCAAGAGGAGCTTTCAGGTATGCCTTATCATCTGAACTGTTGGATACTGTTGTATGTTTAGTGCAGGGGTCAGGAACCTATGGCTCGCGAGCCAGATGTGGCTCTTTTGATGGCTGCATCTGGCTCGCAGACAAATCTTTAATAAAAAAAAAAAACGTTAACATTCTCATGTATTTCAATCCATTCATTTCCTACCGCTCATGTTCATGGTTGCGTGTGGCTGGAGCCAATCACAGCTGTCCTCCGGGACAACACCAAATTTTTACTGGATAATGCGTAACGTACACGGGTCATTGTGAGGTCAAGAAGTAAACTTCCCTCCTTTTAATCAAGTAATCAGCTAGCTAATTGCAGAAACCCTTTTATCAAAGAAGATGGCTAAAAGACAAAAAGATGAGGAATATCGTACTTTTCAGCAGGAATGGACAGAGGAATTCGCCTTTGTGGAGAGAGCAGGTTCTGCAGTGTGTCTAATATGCAATGATAAAATTGCATCGAAGAAACTGTCAAATATAAAGCGGCACTTTGACACACGCCATACTACATTTGCATCAAAATATCCTGCGGGGGACAGCAGGAAGAAAGCATGTCAAGAGCTACTGTGCAGAGTGCAAGCTAGTCAGCAGCAACTCCGTGTTTGGACCCAACAAGGTGATTGGAATTCGGCTAGCTTTGCTGGTGCTTTAGCAATTGTGAGAAATGGAAAGCCATTCACAGATGGGGAGAATGCCAAAACATTCATGCTTGATGTTGCCAATGAACTTTTTGACGACTTTTCGGATAAAGACAAGATAATCAAACGAATAAAAGACATGCCTCTGTCGGCAAAAACTGTTCACGATCGTACCATCATGATGGCAAATCAAACTGAGGAAACACAAGTGAAGGACATAAATGCAGCACCATTCTTTTCTCTCGCTTTGGATGAGTCAACAGACATAAGCCATTTATCCCAGTTCAGCGTGATTGCAAGGTATGCTGTCGGTGACACACTACGTGAGGAAAGTCTTGCTGTTTTGCCTATGAAAGTGACAACAAGAGGGGAGGATTTATTCAAGTCTTTCACTGAGCTCACTAAAGAAAAAAAATCTACCGATGGATAAACTTATTTCGGTATGTACTGATGGTGCTCCGTGCATGGTGGGGAAAAACAGAGGATTCATAGTGCTTCTTTGTGAACATGAAGAGAGACCCATCCTAAGTTTTCACTGCATCCTACATCAGGAAGCGCTTTGTGCTCAGATGTGTGGCGAGCAGCTTGGTGAGGTGATGTCGCTGGTCATACGGGTGGTCAACTTTATTGTTGCCTGAGCTTTAAATGATCGCCAGTTTAAAACACTGCTGGATGAAGTTGGGAATAATTATCCTGGTCTGCTTCTGCACAGCAATGTGCGTTGGTTGTCAAGAGGAAAGGTGCTCAGCTGTTTCGCGGCTTGTCTGAGCGAAATCCGGACTTTTCTTGAAATGAAAAATGTCGAGCATCCTGAGTTAGCTAACACTGAGTGGCTCCTGAAGTTCTACTATCTCATGGACATGACTGAACATCTGAACCAGCTCAATGTGAAAATGCAAGGCGTTGGAAATACAGTCTTATCCCTTCAACAAGCAGTGTTTGCATTTGAAAACAAGCTAGAACTCTTCATCGCCGACATTGAAACAGGTCGTTTACTACACTTTGAAAAACTGGGAGAGTTTAAAGATGCATGCACAGCAAGTGACCCTGCTCAACATCTTGATCTTCAGCAGCTAGCGGGCTTCACATCTAATCTCCTGCAGTCATTCAAAGCGCACTTTGGAGAATTTCGTGAGCGCACTCGTCTTTTTAAGTTCATCACCTATCCACACGAGTGTGCAGTGGACAGCGCCAACCTGAGTTACATCCCCGGTGTCTCAGTCAGAGATTTTGAGCTACAAGCTGCTGACCTGACATGTGGGTGAATAAGTTCAAGTCACTGAATGAAGATTTGGAAAGACTTGCACGACAGCAAGCAGAGTTGGCGAGCAAACACAAGTGGAGAGAAATGAAAAAACTTCAACCCGCATACCAGCTGATTGTCAAAACTTGGAACGCGCTTCCCGTCACATACCACACTCTGCAGTGTGTGAGTATTGCTGTACTGACAATGTTTGGCTCTACGTATGCATGTGAGTTGTCTTTCTCACATCTAAAGAACATTAAGACCAACCTACGATCACGTTTAATGGATGGAAGTCTCAACGCCTGCATGAAGCTTAACCTCACCATGTATCAACCAGACTACAAAGCCATCAGCAAAATCATGCAGCACCAGAAGTCGCATTAATGGTAAGAAGTACTTTATTCATCATTGGTTAGCAACAGCATAACAATGTTATTAAAAATAATTCAGAGACTTATTGTACTTTAAAAGTGTTGGTCTTACATAAAACGCACACATTTACTTGTATTTAGTTTTAAACATATTGTATGGCACATTTTAAAATATGTGGCGTTGATGGCTCTCTCAGCCAAAAAGGTTCCCGACCCCTGGTTTAGTGAATTAAAATGAGTAAGTTAATTCTGTGTCATGCGTATTTATTTGGTTGGAGGGATTGAAGATTGCTACTGTTATAACCTTAGCTTGAAGTTGACAGCTATGTTTTTGTTTAAATGCTTGTTTACTGCAGCTATCAAGGGGTGAATGTATTACCCCCTGTGTTACAGTTGATTGTGATGATGTTGCCCTTACTGCTTGCTTAACCTCTTTCAGAATCATCCGGCCTCCAGGAAAGTTTTTCTCCTGAAGTTGATAAGCCAAATAGTTTGAAGTCAGTACTGCTGATCAATTTAAACAAATATTGCAGTGTATGAGTTTGATCTCAGGCATGTTGTGTGTATTGATGGAGTGTCTGTAATACTGGCAGCATTGTTACTTTGTTAGCATATATTGCACTATAGTAGTAATATCAATATTAATATATTCCTGTGGGTCTTTTTTTTTTATCACAGGTGATTGTCACAGTGGGCCCTGTGCTACCTGATGTCAGTGTAGCAGCAGAGTCTGATGATGATGGTGACCAAACTAGGGCACAGACAGGGGTGCAGAGGTTGAATCTGACACAGAGGTTGACATACAGCCATCTCCTGCATTTACATTGGACACAGCCAGTATGCCTATGCCTGCCAAGTCCACTGAGCCCACTGATCTTGGACAGGTGGAGGACAAGGACATTGATCAGGGAAGTATGGCTACTGCAGGTTCAGTGCCTGTTGAGGATAGCCATTGCCAAAGTGTGGCCAAGGTGCCATGCAGGAGGATTTATAGGGGTGCTCACAGGGAGCCTACTGTCCCTCCTCCTCCTGTTGCAGGTGTCTCTTCTTGTGCCACTCAATGTATGTTTAGGGCCATTATGGAGGCACAGGCACATTCCCATAGGTGCTCTAGACAAATGCTCTGGGTTGTGGATATGGCACAGTCTGACATGTGTGACTGCCTCCACCATGTTGCCAATTCACTGGATCAGATGAATGACACATTGGAATGAGAGGTGTCTGTGATGGACCAAGGAGTGTCTGTAATGGAATGAGCAGTGTCTTTAATGGAATATCTGCTGGGAGGGGAACAGCATCCTCATGCTCCCATAATGGCAGTACTTTCACTGCTCTGTCACTGAGTGTGCTGTCCACATCTAGATGTGACAGGCCATGCCATGGGGTTGTGGTCCTGGGCATCCCCATTAAGGGAGTTTGTCTAGCAGACATCAGTTACATTCAAGTAGCAGCACTGCATCTGACCGTGGGTGTTGGTGTGCCAGTGCATCTCCTGGCAAAGCCAGTTCTCATGGCCTGGCAGAACAATGATGAACTACCACCTCTACCATGCACGGTTCACACCTGTCCAACACAAGACATAGAGCTAGCACTCAGCTCGTCTCTGTTCATGCACACATTCACATACAAATTGCACCTGGAGGACCTTTACATACACACACACACACACACACACACACACACAAACATTCATTTTCTCTATGTGCCCATTTGTTGTTTTGTCCAAATGTCTGCCTTCTTACTCATACACACTCACTACCTTTTGTGTCAGCCTAGGCTTCCCACCCCCCCTACATATCACCCTGTGCAAATGAAGAGAACTGTGCCATATCCCAGTGTTCTACCTGTATGATTCAGGGATACAAAATCTGTGTCTGATGCTCGAGGTGCATAGCTAACTTAGTGCTTACTATATCTGTATTTGTGTTGGAGAACTGTTTAATGTACCTGTGACTTATATTGGCTTTGTAAATGTAGAGAGCTGAGAGCATCCAAATGTCACCATTTTATAGTGAATGCTGTTGTAAGGGTTGTGAATTCAGAAACCACAATGTGCAGCATCCCTTTGAAATGTCTTTCTGTAACCACCACCACAGAACACCCTGTTCAAGTGATAACTGTGCCATATCCGTGTTTTCTATGTTTTAGATTCAGAGACAAAAGCTTGGTGTCTGATGCATAGTTAACTTACTACTTAGTTTATCTGCATTTCTATTTTTTAATTGGTCATTGCACCTTTAACTTATACTGGCCTTGGAAAGTTTGATAGCAAAGTGTATAATTACTTTCAAATATATCTTTTACAGGACTTTCCAGTCCAAACTTATGGGGCACATCACAGGTCACGCCATGATATTCAGAGCTTAGGATTGTATGACAGCACAGCATTTGCTTTTTCCTTTCTTTAGTTTTCATCATTTAAATATTTTTTGGACACTGTTTGCATGATGCACCGCATAGCACAAATACTGGAGGTTGAGAACCTGGACCAAAAAAAATAGTAAAATAGGGGATGTTATGTAACTAGTCTATTGGCAGAGTATTGCTGCTGTGTGGACTGACATGGCCTTCACTGTTGCCTAAAACACATACACAAAGACCTGTACAGCCAATAAACTTGAAATTGCATTTCTTGCCAATGTTGCTCATCACTGCACACTCCCAAGCACCATGTATGCACGACGGTAAGCTCTGCCAACATTTTCAAACACTGTGTGCACAACCAGTAAGTGTGCGATAACTGGAATTGGCAGCAAAACATCACAATACAAAATGCACTTGTCGGGAAAACTCATTCTACATTGGGTTTGCTCTCTTGTAGGCATGACAAGTGTTTGTGGGTAAGGGAGCATGCTTCTGAGCTCAGAGGTGGAATGTCCAGGAGTTCAGAGTGTTTGTTGGAGTCCTAGTTAAGCATCATGGGCCCTGGTTACTGCAGAGGGACTATTCAGGCTCAGAATACACCAACCTCCAGAGGAGGAAGAGGGATATCCTTGACCATTAGATTGGGGAATTTAGGACTGAGGACACCCTACAGATGTGTAAGTAGCAATTACAGTGACTACTTGTAAGAGATAAAAACTGAAAATAGTCAAGACTGGTATTCATAATGGTATTTTGTTCTGTTCTGTTTTTTCCACAGCTGCCATGGAGAGATCTTTGAATGCGACGACCCATGCCAAGAAAATTGCAAGGGTGAGAAGCACGTAGTATGTATGCATCAGAACAGTACTGTTATTGTAGCATTAAACATTAAAGGCAGATTTTTTGTTTTTGTATTTAATACAGTTGTATCAAACTGAGCATGCATCCCTCAACTGCAAAAGGAAAATATGCATGCATTAGTTTGTAGGCCAAAACATCAGTACAGTATTAGAGAGTAGTCAGAGGTTGTGGGTTCAAAAATCACACTTCCAGACTATACAGTACTGTTAAAATACTGCAATGTAACTTCAGACCTCTATACCAGTTGCACAAATGACCTGCTGTAAACGGAGATCAGTATAATGTAGACATGCATATACGCAATTTATGCACTCAAGGACTGCTTGCTGCAATCTGTAGCATAGTGTGCAACTGTTATTAGCTGGGTAGTCTTAAAAGTAAAAAAGGTATTTTTTAGGAGTTGGTAGTCTTAAAAGTAAGTTAAAAGAATAGAGTCCAATAATTGTATCAATTCATTGTATGCCCATATGAAGTTACTGTTATTCTTTTTTCCCCTGTCGCCCCAACCCTTATCTTCTCCTTTTTTTCTTTTTTTTTTTTACCCACAGTGCAGCAGGGTAGGCCCGTCCCATAGGATCCTCCTGTCCCCACTCCACTAGCTACAGCACTGCTGCCCAGCATGTCTGGGATGCAATGTGGCAGCACCCCCTCTGCTGTTCCTACACTACCTGGACCCTCAGGATATGCCAGTGGTTCCCTGCGGGAGCAGTGACAGAGGTGTTGATTTTATCACCTGTGATGAACTGCTAGGTTAGTGCACAGGATTATGGTCCACACTGTTGATGCACTCCTACGCCAGATGGGGACACTGCTCTCCATCATTGTGCTTAACACAAGAAGGAGATGCAGATATCAGGCAATGCAGCCATTGGCAGTGAGATGACAATGGTGACAGTTCAGTGAGTGAGGACTCGATTCTCACTGTCACCTAACTTGAAGTCCATGGGCTCTCGATGTCCTCACCCTCACTCCAACCATGTTGTTCACCGACCTCTTGTGTCCTTCCATCACCACCCCTGTGTCATGTCTTGTATGACCTGTTGGGTCTGCTTCTTCACCTGCTCAACTTACCCAACCAAGACATACCTGCATTCCTTCCCCAACATTCCTCTCAAAAAAAAAAAAAAAAAAAACACACGTCCCAAAAAATGTTGGCCCATACATAGCTCTCCAATTCAAACACGTGTCTTTTTGACACACTTGAATTGGTCCAATTGGCTATACAACAGGATTGTGTTGTGGTCACCACTCTGTCTGGAGGTGAGATTACAAAGTCATACAATATTCTGCAAATATGATCATTTTTAGTATTAAAGAAATGGATAGCTATGGCTCTTTCCTACCTCCCTCCTGCCCATTCCTGCCCTGCTTTCATTTTGTTTTTCCCCCTGCTTGCTCCCCATTTCACCACTTTCCTATCTTCCCCATTTCTTTTCTTTAAAGAATTATTGTGCGATGGTGTATATTGTGCACCAACATGCAACAACGGTTATGAAAAAGCTGTTAAAAGTACTAGTTAAATCTGTATTTGATCCCAGTACCATCTAGCCCAAAAATGATAAGTATTACTGCATTAAGTGCATTACATCTGCTGCCACAGAGTCAGTTAAGTAACGGGTATATTTTCGAGAGTACATAACTATCAAATTTTAGAAATGCGGCTGAAGTTTGCACAGTGCTTACCCACGTGCAAACAGATGTATTGAATATGCCTATGCACTTTAGGATTAACAGTAACTATTGGGTCTCGTACAGACACCTGCTACTTAACTGTGTGGCAGCAGGTGTTAATGCAGTGACAGTGATAACTTCCTTTTTGGATCCACATGGTACTGTGTTCAAATGCAATTATATCTAATAATTTCAACTAGTTCTACAGTACAACTTGTTCTCTTTAAAGCAGTATTGAATGATAGTGCATCACTTATCCTCACGCAAAAATGCTTTAAAGAAAATAAATGGGCAAGACAGGACAGTGGTGAAATGGGGAGCAAGCAGGGTGAACCTAACTCTCAATCTCTTAGAGCTATAAAATCTGGACAAAGCCATATATAAGGGGTGGACAAAGGCCCAAAAATAGGGAAATATTTAAATACTGAATTAAAAAAATAAAGAAATGATGAAGACAGGACTGGGTTGAAATGTGGAGCAAGCGGGGAAGAACACAGGAAAATATTTCAAAAACTGTGTGACATTGCACCATCGTGCAATCGTTCTTTAAAGAAAACACTTTGAACTCCTGGACACCCCAAGTCTGAGCTCAGAAGCCTGCTACCTCCCCACAAACACCAGCATGACTACCAGAGAGATCAAGCCCAATGTAGAATTAGGTTTTCCCACCAACTGCATTTTGTATCCTGATGTTTTGCTACCAATTCCAGTTATCACACTGTTACTGGGTGTGTGCACAGTGTTTGAAAATGTTGCACAAAGCTTACCATCATGCATACATGATGCTCGGGAGTGTGCAATGGTGAGCAACATTGGCTAGCAATGTAATTTCAGGTTTATTGGATGTACAGGTCTTTCTGTGTGTTGGGCAAATGTGAAGGCCATGCCAGTCCACATAGCAGCAATACACTGCCAACAGACTAGTTACATGACATTCCTCATTTTACATTTTTTTTTGGTCTAGGTTCTCCTCTTACAGTGTTTGTGCTGTGCTGCACATTATGCAAGAAGTGACCAAAACAATTTAAAGAAAACTAAAGAAAGGGAAAATGCCATGCTTTCATACAATCATTGAGCAGAATCAGTGCTATCTGTGTCACAGCTCTCAACCTTCCATCTCCAAAATGAGGAACAGCAGTCCTCATAATATGGAACAAATGGGCAAAATGTGGAAAACATTCTAATGGCTTACTAACATCTGAAACTAGGAAGGTTATATGATGTTTAAAATGCTGGTTTTACTTACATAAAATATTTTTTAATGAATTCATGTGGTTCAATTCTATTTACCATGCATATCAATGAAAATTTTCATAACATTGGATGTGTGACAGACCCTTTCAATGTGGAACTTTTTATGACCCCATATGAGGTACAATCCTCGTAATGTGGTACAGTTGAGAAGTATATATTTAGTCCTGGTGATCATTGTGGCATTTTTCTCAAATTTGTGCACCATAGCTGCTCGGACTTGCACGGAATTGCTATCAGTGTTCACTTGCCAGCTTTTGCGACCATCAGCCTTACATGGAAATGCTATCCACATTCATCCAAGAGGTTTCATGGCCAGCAATACTACTGCAAGCCTCAAAACCATGCTTAGATGCACCATACGATTCTGCATGATGAAGAACATTACATGCGTGATAACACTTCTTGTAGGCTCTGTGTGAAGCCTTCAGAGTTTATTGAATCCTGGGGATAGTCTTTCTGTAAAGATTTCTGGCCTGAATAAATAAAGGGTTTCCATAGAAATACATTTTTTTCCACGCCCAATGCAAATTTGTCCAAAAGTATGTTCATTTCAAACATAAAGATCACAAAAAATGTTTTCCCCAGATGTATGAATGATCTTATATAATTTTATATCTGCATATGAAAACCCTAAAGGCACATAATTCTACCCTAAACATAATATCATGTCAATAATGTCATAAGTCTTTGACTTGATTCTCACAGTATTCCTCTACTTTTTAAAGCTACTAGTTTGTATACCCTACCCCCTCCCATTTCCCAACAATGACAACATATGTTTTTGGCTTCTCCTCATTCACTGAATCAACATATTTTGCAATCAGTACCTTGGGGTTACTTCACTTCCTCATCCAAAAAAACTTTTTCTTCTACATTGTCCCACTGTAATGCCAAATCCGCATCGGGATCTTCCTGTTCTTACATACCAATGAGGATCCATCCATCCAAGCCTTTGGTATACACTTCCATAATCACTGTGTCTTGATTTAACTATTTAATCACCAGAAGCAGCTAAATTCTGCCCATATATACATCCCATTACCGTCATATTCTCAACAACATTCTCTGTAACATCATTTTTTGCAGCATGGCCAAAAAATTGACCTTTTTCTCCATCACTGCAGTAACACTATCTTGCTCCATTACATAGCACTCCTCTCAGCTACCTCCACTCTAGGAATGGGAGCTAACTGTGCACATCACTTTCTTCTCTAGCAAGAGTAGGAGAAGTTTCCCAGTCCCCTAGCTGTATAAAAAGCAACTTGGGTCTCCTGTGAAGAGAGGTCACTAGTATAATGAAACTATCCCGGTCAACAAAGGATAAATAAAATAAAAAATAAAATGTATGGGTGAATTGTATTTATTGTATTTTTCCACAACTTATCATTGCAAAGTGCCATTGCATTTTACTGACCTTGCTGTTGGTTTCTCTGCACTGTGATAATTCAGAATGTGTGTTTTCCTGGCTAGTTTGTTGCTGGTTATGTTGTCTCCAATTTGAGCTATTTATTGGGTTGTAGTACATTAAAATGGCTTAGTGGCAGTAGAGGGAAGTCTGGCCTGCTCTGAGCTGTGAATCACACAGGAAGGCTTCAAATGTGATTTTTGTTTGATTGCCGAGAGGGCTATTTAGTCTATTCAGTCATTTTTTCTTCCTCAGGGAGGTCTGAGCATTTGCACAACTCTTGGATCATTTCCACAGAGTTTACAAATCTCTGACAAACATGCCACCAATTTCTGAGTGTTTGGCTTGGATATAGTAGCATCCAAGCACAGATTATTACTTTAGATCACATTTTGGCACTTTTATAAGTCATTTAGTATTACTGCTACTGCATTTTTTTTATTATTTATTGCATTTTTCTGCACTTTATCATTGCAAATACATACATACAAATATTTCAGGCAAGGGCATTAATTCCCTTCTAGCCTGACAATATACCAAAATACTTGCTCCTTTAAAAAGTGTCCATGTTGCTCTTAAAAATATCTAAACTAGTAATTGCTTTAATGTGATCTGGTAGTCTGCTCCATGCATCAGTTGCTCTCTCAGAGAACCAGTTAAGTACACTTCACATTCCTATAGAACCTTTTTCATATGTTTGTAAAGTACTATTGCATTTCATTGCCCTTGCTGTTGGTTTCTCTACACCTCTGCACTGTAGTTATTTAGAAAGTCTGTTTTTACTAGCTTGTCTTTTGCTTGTTCTGTTGTCATCCACTTTGGACTATTTCTTGTGATTTTACATTAAGGATTGGAACTGTGCCCTTGTGGTGGTAGTGGATGGTATCCTGGTCTGTTCTAAGTTGGGAATCATGCAACAAGGCTTCAAGTAAGACATTTGAGATGGACAAGTGGGCTATTTAGAATGTTTGGTCATTTTTCTCTACCTCTATAAAGTTGTGTTTGCACGGCTCTTGGCTCATTTCCACAGAACTCACAAATGCTTGGTGTCCACACCACCAGTTCCTAATTGTTTGTCTTGGACCTAGTGCCATCCTAGCACAGATAAGTACATGATATTGATTTTTTTCTCTTTTATAAGTTATTTAAGCCTGCAGTTGCTGCATTTATGAATTATTTGTTGTACTTTTCTGTAGTTTCTCATTGCAAAGCATTTCATTTCACTGTCTTTCCTGCTGAATTATTTAAACTGTAGTAGTTTAAAAAGTTAGTTTTTTTCTGGCTAGTTTGTTGCTTGCTCTATTGTTATCCATTTTGGGCTACTTCTTGAGCACATTTAGAAGGCTTAAGACTGTATTCTAGTAGCAGTAGAGGGTAGCCTGGTCTGTTCTGATCAGGGAATAACACATGAAGGCTTCAAGTGTTTTTTTTTTGATTGGACAGTGGGCTATTTAGCCTGTTTAGTTTTCTCAGTCTCTAAGTTTGACATGTTTGCACCATGAGCAGGCAGTTAGCAGTGCTCGGTATAGATGCATGCATCTAGAATTGACATTTTCCCATATGAAACTACCTTTGAAATTTCTCCAGTACTCAGTTGCACAAAGAGCAACTAGTTTTCATATTAGTGAACACTACCTTATGAGTTTAGTATTAGATACTCCATTTTTCTCTGTACTCTTACAGCAACCTTCCAGAGCATGTAAAAAGGGTCTGTAACCATGGATATGAACTTCCCTACTATCTCTGCAGTCAGATTGGCAGATATGAGCTTTCTGAGATAATGTAGCAATTGTCTCATATTTACTGACAAGCAATTAATTCTTAATCAAACTGATAATGTATATGAGAAATGTATTTACACAAAGTGAACTAGTGGCAGGGCACTCTCATGCAAGCAGTCATAATACCAATCTGCTTGCCAATAATGCATAAAGTACTCCTAACATACTGAGTCTGGGCCAGACACACAGACCAGCATATGCTGAGGCTATTAAATGTAATCTTCCTAAATCCCAAAGTCCTCCTAGACATTGCCACTGCAAAAAATATAAACAACTCCAAAAGCACTCTACCAAAACAACACCCACCATGACAGATGCAGTCACATTTCAAGGAGCCTCACCTTCTAAGACCATAAGGCAAGCTGCAACATAAGACCAGCCATCACACAGCCCAATATTTTAGTCATAGAAGACTCCATTGTGAGACACATAGATGTCCCACTCACCAAGGTGAGTAAGGAAAATGTCATGGTCATTTGCCTGTCACAGGGCAAGATCTGACAGATCACATGTATTCTGGTCGCTGAACCACAAGTATCAGTATGACATTATCATAGCCCATGTGGGAATAAATTACCTAAAATGTACCTCCCTGGCCAGATGAAGAGAGACATGATGGAGCTCTTGGACTGTGTGTGTCCCAGGCTGGTATGAGCCCAGCAGCATTCTACTCCCCAAGAAAGATGCTATAATATGAACAGAAGATGGCTGACTTTAGTAATTGGTTTAGTTTTTGATGTCACTCAAAGGGGGTACAATATTTGACACTGTGGGAAGATATGGTCTGCAGACCATGCTGCTTTGCCAGAGATGATCTGAATCTGTCTTCTCTAGGCTTTCAAATATTGAACACTGCCCTTCCCCACAGTGCCTTTTTTAGGCAATGCTATCTCAATAAACCTTCTGACATAGCAAAATCAACCCAAGAATATCTAAAGGCGTTACTGCTCAATGCCAGAAGTCTAAATAAGAGCTTGCCTTACCTAGTGAATGCAGACATTTGTGCAGTTATCGAGACATGATTTAAAGCCGTGGAGAGCACCATGACAGTCAAGGCTATAATGCCTTCCACACACACAGACCAGCTACTGCACAAGGGGACTAAAAGTGGTGGAGACTTGATTTACATTAAGAAAACACACCTTGATTCTGTGATTTTGTCAATGCAAATTCCTTGGACCAGTTGGTTGACACCCCCACAAGAGGTGAAAATATCGTGGACTTAGTATTAACCAACATGAGTAACCACTGCAGCATCCCTACAGTGTCATCATCCCTGGTAAGATCTGACCACAAAGCCGTCACTTTCAAAGTCACCATCTCCCCTGAACCCCCCCCCCCCCCCAGCTAGGGTCAAACAAAAAAAAAAAAACTTCTCCAAAGCTGATTACAACCTCCTGAGGGAAGGTATAAACAGCTTCACAGCCTCTTCCCCCTCCACAGAAATTGGCACATGTTCAAATTTACACCAAAGTACTATATGAGCATTTATATAGCTGCACAGAATCAGGAATACCAAACAGGACAAAACCATCCTCCTCAAGGAAGAGAAAACCTGTCTGGTGGACATCTACAATAAATAAACTCTATAATAAAAGGAAAAATTTGCTGTCCAGGACCGAAAAGGAGCAGGAGTCTAACTGGAAGCAATCTCTCCTTAGCCTGAACAAGCAAATAAGAGCACTAGTTAAATCTTCCAAAGCAAACAGAGTCCAAACTGGCCACATTTGCTAAAGACAATCATAAGGCTTTCTTCACATATGTCCACAATCTCAAGGGAAGCACCCAGATCTGCTCAGAACTGGTGGTCAAGGACATGACATCACAAATTCTTAACAATACTAGATACCCATGCACCCAAAAGATCTATCAGGATAAAGTTCAAATCTGCTCCCTGGCTCTCAAAAGACACAAAACAAAAAATACTTATAAGAAACAAATCCTGGGCTAAATGGAGAGCAACTAGAGATGTCTCAGAACACCTGAACTTTAGACAACTACGTAATACTACTAAAAAAGCCATACTCTCTGAAAAACAAGCCTATTACAGTAAACTTCAACAGTCTCACACTAAGAATCCACAAAAATTTTGGACTGCCATTAATAACCTTCTTCAGCCCGGCCATTCTAGTACCCCCCACCCCTAGAGTCAGATAACAAAAACAATCTAGAAATTGCCAATGCCTTCAATACCTACTTTACAGAGACCATTCAAACCCTGGCCACACAGCTAACTTCTACAAACACTAACCTACCTAATTCCCAACATGGCAATCTTCCTACTTTCAAGATAAAACCCATCTCAATCTCCTTTATCCAGAAACTAATTCACAAGCTAAAACCCTGTACACCCTCTGATGACAACCTTCCAGCTGAATACCTTCAACTTGCATCCAGAGCAATTGCTCATCCTGTAGCTATTCTCATTAACCGTACCATTTCTGAAAGCACTATCCCTAATCTTTGGAAAATCTCACACATCATTCCCTTACATAAAGGAGGCAACTCTAATGAGTACTCCAACTATAGGCCCATAGCACTACTCTCACCCTTAGCTAAGATCATGGAGAAATGTATCCATCATCAGCTAATAGACTACCTTACTAAAAATAACATCCTGGCCAGCTGCCAACATGGCTTTAGACCCTTTCACAGCACCACCACTGCCCTTCTATCTTTCACCAATACTATTAACACCAACTGGAACAATAACTACCTCTCATCTGCACTCTTCATTGACCTGTCAAAAGCCTTTGATATGGTCAATCACTCCCTACTTATAAATACCCTACAATCCCTCTCTCTGGATTCTAATTCTATCCTTTGGTTCAAGTCTTACCTCAGCAACCGAAAACAAGCTGTTTTGTGGCAAAATCACTTGTCTTCATATCTCCCTGTTTTACTAGGAGTTCCTCAAGGCTCTATTTTAGGACCCCTTCTCTTCTCTCTGTTCATAAATGATCTTCATGTAGCTATTCCTCAATCCACCTGCATACAGTATGCTGATGATTCTACTATCATCTGTTCTGCAAAGTCTCTTCCTGAGCTGAAATCTCTAAGCCAAACTGTCTTCTCCATAGTAGAAACATGGTTCCAAAACCGGTGCTTACTCTTGAATGCCAAAAACAAATTACTTCTGATTACTCCTAACAACAAGACCCCTCCCATACACTTCTCCATCCTAGCTAGTAATGGAACCCTTATATCACCTGATCTGACCTGTAAGTTATTAGGAGTTACAATAGACAATAAACTCACTTTTGACAATCATATTAATAACATCATTAAGTCCGTTAACAGAAAATTAGGCTCCTTGTATAGGATAAGACCCTTCCTCACCCCAAAAGCAAGAACTACCGTTGCCCACTCTCATTTACTCTCTACCCTCCTCTATGCTTCTTCCATTTACACCAATCTAAAGCAAAACAATCTCAACAAACTTACCAAAGCCTACAACAGTATTGCAAGGTTTGTAACTGGTAAGCCCTACAGAACCCATCACTGCATTAACCTACATCAGCTAGACTGGCTTGAACTGCAAAATGCGCTGCTACTCTCTCAACTAACAACTGCTCACAAAATCTTCTACCTTCCTAACAACACACCTACACTAAACAATCTTATAACACACTATAATAATCTTCATTCCCTACGCTCCTCTAATAAACTCCTAGCTTATATACCCAAATCTAACAACTTAGCTGGTGACTCCTTGTTCTCCACCACCACAGGTAAGCAATGGAACATGCTGCCACCCAACCTAACCTCTATTTCCTCTTTTCCCATCTTCAAACTTAATCTTAAAAATCACCTAAAACTTCAATGGTTATGCCCTTGCTGTAACCCTGACTAATATTCTACTATTAGCCTGTAACCTATCTTCTCTCTCTTCCTTTACATTACTACTCTGCCAACAAATGTTATGTAAATGTTATCTTCCACATTTTTAACCCGATGGTTTACTTTAAAATGTTACGTTAATTCCTTCCTAATGTATGTGGCATTACCTCTTATTGCTTTTTTTTTTCTATATTATTATTAAGTATGTGGAGCTTTTCTCCCCGGGCCTCTACTGAAAATGGAAATATCTCCAGCTAGACTAGCCCGGTCAACAAATGTAAAATAAATAAAATAAATAATAAAATAATGACATACACAAATCCTGTAGATATAGCCAACCTACTGGCAGACAGGTTCAGTGAAAACTTCACTCCTCTGTCCCCCCATCAGTAAAACAGGACATCCCCAGTACCTGCCCCCCTCCCCTTATCTCTAGGGAGCAAGTCATCACTCCCCTCTCAAAGGCAAAAAATAAAGCCTCCATGGGACCCGATAACATCCCAGGCTGCATCCTACATGAACTCAGGCAGGAACTTGCAGCATCGTTAGGCACCCTATTCAACCAAAGCCTGAGTACCAGCTTTGTCCTAGCCGAGTGGAGGATGGCTACTGTCATCCCTTTGCACAAAGGTGGAGTACCCACTGATCCAGGAAATTATAGACCCATCAGCCTAATTAGCCTGATCTGCAAGGCCATGGAATGGATTATCATGGACCTCATTAACAAGGACATTAGCAACCTCCAGACACTTCATCCCACACAGTTTGGTTTTGTCAAAGGGAGGTCATGCCTGTTAAATTTGGTCGACTTCTTTGAGACAATCACCAAGGCCATAGACGAGGGTTAGACGGTGCACACCGCCTACCTTGACCTGGCCAAGGCCTTTGATACTATTCCCCACGCAGGTATAATAGCTAAACTCTCTCAACTAGGCATCAATCCAGATGTCCAATTCTAAGCCATTACTACCAAAGACAGAAACAAAAAAAATAATAAAAACGTCCCGTTCATTTTGAAGTGAATTTCACTTTATTCAACTAAAACCATATTGACAGGACTAACCACTTTTACCCATAACACAGAGCATCATCAGAGTCAATCTTCCAACACAATTTATTCCTATTTATACGCAACTTCCTTTCACAACCCTATCCATTCATTGATCGACACCCTCATATTAAAATCAACACATTTCATTTAAATAATACATTCTCCATTTAAACATAACAAAAAACATATAAATAATAGTTCCCCCATTTAAAAATGTGAATGTATGTTAGTAAAATATATATTAAACATATATACTTAAGCCAATAAACAATCACCTATTTACAAATAAAAACTCCTGTAAAAGTTTTTTCCATGAAAAGTGACTGAATCACTACAAATGTATACATACTTGTTCATATATGTCCATAAGAGTATTGTCCCAAAGCAAATTCCTTTAACTTGAGCATACATTAATTCACATAAACAGATTTTTGTTCTGTGATTACACCCCAAACAGCATTAAGTGCAATATTAAATGCCTTTTATTCTTTATATTTATTCATATAAATATTACATCTGCCCAGCTCTATATCAAGACCGCTGAAACTGAAATGCAGTCATTTATACCCTGCTTCTGCTTCACGTTCAGCCTAATCTTCCATTCTGCTTCCTTCAACTCTACCATCAATTTAAAAACATTTACAGGATTTTTTATTATTTAAATTAAATGTGTTGATTTTAATATGAAGGTGTCAAAGGAAGTTGCATATAAATAGGAATAAATAGTGTTGGAAGATTGACTCTGATGATGCCCTGTGTTATGGGTGAAAGCGCTTAGTCATGTCAATGTGGTTTTAGTTGAATAAAGTGAAATCAGCTTCAAAATGAACGGGACATTTTTATTATTTTTTGCATCAACCCATATGTTAGCAGATGGGTAGCAAACTGGCTCACTGATAGAACCCACCTAGTCAAAATAGGGAAAGCCACCTCAAGTAGTCGACCCATAACAAGCGGTGTACCCTAGGGATCGGTCTTGGGGCCTCTGCTGTTTGGGAAATATTTCTCAGAGGTGCAGGCCAAATCTAGTGGGCTATGGTTGACCATGTTTGCAGATGACTACAAGCTGGGTGTGGTCATCAATTCCCCTAGTGATGTGGACATCCTCCAAGAGGGTCTCACCCAAACAAATGACTGGTGCCAGAAACATGGCCTTAAACTGAATGTCAAAAAATGCATCATTATCCCTTTTGGGGAGAATGACGTCCTCACAAATTATCACATTGATAACAAGGCACTAAGCACACAATCAGTCGTGAGGGACTTGGGAACCCAGGTTGATAGCAAACTGACTTTTGACCACCATATTGCCTCCGTTGTAGGAAAAGCTTTCTACATGGCCCACCTCATTAGTGAGGGTATCTCATCCAGGGAAAAGGTGGTCATAACATCCCTGTATTCTTCCCTTATAAGATCAACTATTGAATACAATGCCCCTTTTGGTATGTACCTCACAAAGCACATGCAGCAGCTGGAGTGACCACAGAGATTCCTTACCCAGAGAATCCAGGGCCTCAAACATCTACCCTACAAAGATAGGCTAAAAGCCCTGTCCCTCTAACTCCATCTCCTACGGACTCCTCAGAGGTAACTGCCCTGCTATAAACTGGGAATCAAACACCAAAATGCAGGCTGCATGATTTCTGCACTTTGGAAATATGAACACCCTGGACCAGCTAGTCCATGTGCCCAGTAGGGGTGCAAACATCTTCGATCTGGTCCTCACCAAGATGGGAGAACACTGCCCCCCCACCCCCAATGTAATGTGTCTTTTCTGCTAAGGTTGGACAATAAAATTGTCTACTTTGAAACAAAAATGAAATCCAAGATCTCAGCTATCCCTGGAACTTTTAGGAACTATTCTAATTCAGACTTTTTACTATAAAGTGATACCCTGGCAAAATTTCTACCCCCCCCCCAACCCTGAGAACACTACTGCCTATGTGGAATCATTCACAGAAACCCGTGTCATGATAATAGCTGAACAGAAATCCCTGCAGCAACCAGGAAAAGACATAGAACAAGCTCAGATCCATAAACAGAATGTGTTGTAACAAATAAAATGAAAACTCTGAATTAAAAGCAGCTGAACCTTGATTAAGTAAAAGGCAGCCAGTAATAAAACAAAAATAATGATAAATATGTATGTGAAGGTATATGTTAATTAATTCCCCAAGAAGGCTTCTTATGTTCCAAATTATTGTTTTACAGAAATGATAGCTAGGCTATTAAATCTTCAGCTGCAGCAACATGCTGTGCTGCCGTTTTCATAAAAATCAGCTTCATCTGATACAAATATTTAGGCAAATTTTATTGGGAAAGTAAATACATATTTTTAGCAACAGTTGATGCAAGCCTTTTCACTTTTTAAGTATAGCATAAATAGGGTTTAAACAGTTCAACATCTTTTTAGGAGCTACTTTTAAATATCAAACCATGTTAAAGAGTCTTAAATTTTGATTAACCAGTAATATTTTTTTACTTTATTCATGAGCTGTTCTTGCAAAAGGAAGGAACAACTGTGGGTGTAATGTTTGTTTCAGTCTATGAAAATATAATAATGGGGCTTTGGAAATGATGCATATATTGTATTATTTTCACTAATATGTTAAATTTTATTTATTTTTAATCTGTGAGGAGCTTCATTGTTTTAGAACTTTATCTCTGATCTGTAAGTGTTAGCTCTATCATTTACATCGGCATCCTGGCCAGCACAAACATTCACAGAGATTCAGAATGAACCCCAGTGCTTGCTTTAAGAGCTGCAGTAAAAATGCTCTATTTTGACAGTGTGGTATTTCGTAATTCAGAGACACATTAGCCACAATGAGGAAATACCTCATTATCATCTAATGTCTCTGAATTGTCATTAAATACCAGGAGCGTAGATCAGCACACCCTTGTTAGGTAATACTGATGGTCCATGCATTGTAGAGGCGGAGGCACACACCACATTCTCACACACACACACACACACATACACACCTACCTCTTACCTGTCCAAGAGTTGAGATAATTTCCCCGATTTCTACTCTTCTGTTTTTTGTCTGTGACAACATAAATCATATATTCTTACAGTCGCTTAATTATGCCAGACATTAAACTACATGCTAGAGCTGTCACTCTATATATTTTTAAGTGAGGTCCAGTAATAAATCACCCTAGTGTTGTCTGGCATACAGCACAGCTTTTTACTGAAGTCTTCCCCTATTGACCATCTCACTCATGCATTGCTGCAAGCACTGGATTATGCCAGCTTGTTAATGCTTCTGTTTACTGTGGAATGGGTGCAGGGTTTGAAATATTTCCCCTTACATGTTGCATCATTTTTATTTACAGACTTAGGCAACATTTCACAGATTTCCTGGTGTTTAGATGTGAAAGGGTGCAGGGTTTGAATCTTTTTTAGTGCCTTTAAGGTACAATATTTAGCCTCCCTGCCATCTGGTGTTCCTTGCAAGCCAAATCATATTTTCTTTTCAGTAAGTGCTTATAAGGCATGCTATGAAGAGTCTCCTCCCTAAATCCCCCACCACATCTTATGCAAATGCCATTAAGGCTCATTGTTTAAGGTAATCTGTAATATCTGTTGTTCCTCCCTGCCCATACCTTTTCAAGTGCTGTTAAAGCACACTGTTTAAGGTAATCCCTTGTGACTATTGTTAACCTTACCCATATCTTATTTAAATGATTTTAAGGCACATTGTTAAAGATGTATCCGTGGTATCTAGTGGTCCCTGACAGAGTTATTTCTGGTGTCTAGTGTTCCCCCCAACACATCTTTAAACTTATCTGTGGTATCTAGTGCTACCGCACATGTTGCAGGATTTGCTCATTAGTGTAGGACAGTATGGAAATATGACAGACCCCTAACCCACATACACACAGCACACATTCAAGCATGGATTTATACAAATATGTGTGTGTGTGTATCTATATATATATATATATATATATATATGGATCTATGTCATAAAGGATTAACATAACTGACTCGCATAACAACGAGACGATTTCAGCGAAAATTTAAATGAATGAATTCCCGAAATGGTGTATTTTGACTTCAGGAAAATAGCCACTTGGCCACCGATAACTAAAACAAAGCAAATTAAACCCACTCAAGTGGGGGGCTTTGCCTCCCCACCCTCCTAACTAAATATACCAACTCCAAGATCACTTTACAGTGGAGAATAGGGCAAAGTTCACCATGGTGGCAAAGTAGTTAGTTTCTCAGAGGTGAAATATGTCATTCCAGGAGTTTATTCATTTAAATTTTCACTGAAGTCATCTCTCTGTTATATGACTCGACATTATGTTAATTAGAGGATTTAAAGGGAATCCATGCACACACACACACACACATATATATATGTATAGACATACACCCACATATTTATACACACACACACACACACATGCATCCAGCCTTCCCACCTGATTGCACTGATATGCATACTCACCCATTCACTCACACACAGACAAGCTTACCATATTCCCTAAGTAACCCCCATTCTGTGACCTCCCTATTAGACACATACACATATATTCTCAAAATACAAATATGATTGAATAGTCCCAGTCTATCTTTTCTTTTTTACTACTGCTATAAAAAGTCTCATTTCTGTGAAATTGTGCTCATTTGCAGAGCTGATTAGCTGGCTGTGGTTGATTCTATAACCATCTGGATATACCAAGCTGATCTAAGTATATTGTTTTGCACATGATCTGTTTCAATGATAGTTAACAAAACTGTACTGCATTTTTTTATTTGCTTCATTGAATTTTGCCAGTTTCTGTCTGCATTTTGTTAACAAAACTGTACTGCATTTTTATTTGCTTCATTGAATTTTGCTGGTCTCTGTCTGCATTTTGTTTTTTTTTTTCCTACCCTCCAGCTCAAGTGTTGTTGTATACTTAAACTTAGTGGCTTTGGAATTGCACTCCCCTGCTGTAAATTTGATTTTGGACACTCCTTCCATTCCCATCTTATTTGCTCACTCAACTGAGTACAGTGAGATCATTGGGGAATAACTACCCCCATGCTTCTTAGATTTTGGACACTCCTCCCAGTCCCATCTCATCAGCTCAGTCTACTGTGTACTTAGAAAGCATTTGGGAAGGCCACCCCCCCTTAGTTTCTTAATCTTGAATTATCATCGGTTTCCTCCCTCTCCACTTAAAAAAATATGTTTTACTGTAATTGTGTTCTCCTACTTTATTATCTTATCTTGCTTTGCTGTCTGCTCTTAAGAGTTGAAGTGCATTGATTCTGCTGCATTTATTACTGCTTGTTAGTACCACAGTCAGTATTCCTGACAGACAGCAGATTGCCAGTACAATTACCACACCACCCACATCACATAGCCAAGCACAACACACACACACCGATACAGAGGTCCTCAATAAAAAACTTACCTAAACAGCAGAGACCTCCAAAACACATTCACAAACATTTCGCACACACCACCAAACACATCACACACAGCAGACAACACACAAGTGTCTCACAAACACGGCCATAAGGCATAACAATAAATCAACACAGCCCATAAGGCATAACAATAAATCAAACATACTAGTCATTGGCTACTCAGTTGTGAGACACACCGATGTCCCCATCACCAGGCTTGACAAGGAAAGGTCACAGTCAGTTGTCTGTCAGGTGCCAGAATCTTCCACATCACGCATGCACTTAAGTCTCTCCACAACAGGTACAAGTATGACTCTGTCATTGTCCATGCTGGTGTGAATGACTTGTGATTTAACTCACTGCACTATATGAAGAGAGACATGATTGAGTTCTCAGAGTATGTGTCCCAGCCAGGTTTGACCCTATCCCTAAGCAGCATCATATCTTTACCAAGAATGATACCACAAAACCAACAAAAAATAACTGACTTCAATAATTGGCTTAGTTTCTGGTGTCATTCCAAGGGGATCCAGTATCTGCCTGGGATAACATGGTTGACAGACCTTGATGCTTTGTCTGCCACCCCTGGGAATATGGATCTTGGCCAAGGCTCTTGCTTCCCTCATTGTGCCTTTTTTAGGCAATGCCCCAAAGACAAATCTTCCAACATAAAAGATCTGTCAAAATGCAAATAGGTCATTCTGATTAATGCTAGGAGCCTTAACCTATAAATGCACTCACTGAAGGCTCTCCTTGCACTGGAAGATGCTGACATCTGTGTGGTCATGGAAACTTGGTTCAGAGCTGTGGAAAGCACCCCTGCCTTTCCAAGCAAAATCTCATTCCACATATTCCAACCGCAAAATGAGGTCAGGAAAACTAAGGATGGTGGAGTTTCTATCTTCATTAAGGACAGGGACATCTCCAGATTGGTTTGCCAGCATGATGAACTGGAACTACTCCAGGTGAAACTGACAGCTGGCAAGACACCCATCCAAGTTATAGCCAGCTATAGACCCCCCCCCTCCATGACTCAGGTCACCCATTCCTCCTACTTGGACCTACCTGACTCCATCAAGGTACCCCCTAACACCCTGATGCTTGGTGACTTGAACTATCCCATCATAGACTGGGTGAACTATTCCTGCACTAATGTGCTCACTCAATGATTCCTTGACTTCATCATTTCTAATGCACTAGACCAGCTCGTCTCATTCCCCATATGGGGAGATAACATTCTGGACTTGGTTCTCACTAACATGGGTACCTCCTGCACTACTCTCATATGATGTTCTTCCCTGGTGAGATCAGATCATTGGTCTGTCTCATTCAAAGTTTCTATCCCACCTAACCCCACCTCAGCCATAACCAGGCCAAAAAAACTTCTCAAAAGCTGACTACAACCTCCTATGGGAGGGTAATAGTAGCTTCACCCCCCCCCTCAGATGATGCAGACAGCTATGCTGAATAGTATGACAATGCAGTATACAAGCACCTGTACAACTGCATGGACTCAGCTATACCCTACAGAACTAACTATGCTAGAAGTCTAAACCTCAAAATGCACTCTCTCGAGGCACTCCTAAAAATGGAGAACACTGATATCTGTGCAGTAACAGAGACCTGGTTCAAGGCTCCAGAGAGCACCCCTGCAATACCAGGCTACAACCTCTTACCACACTTTTCGGCCACCAAACCAGGACTGAAGCACTAAAGGCAGAGGAGTGTCCATATTCACCAAGGATATTCACACCTCCCGGCTAGTTGCCCAACACGATGCATCTGAAATTCTACAGGTGCAACTAACACTAGGTAAGAGTGCAATCCAAATTGTAGCTTGCTACAGATCCCCCACCATGCCCCAAGATTCTCACTACACCTTTCTAAACATACTAGATAATATTAAGATACAACCAAACACCCTAATACTGGGTGCTTTCAACTACCCTGCCATTAATTGGGAAAACTACTCAGGTACCAACACCTTTGCCCAATGGTTCTTGGAATTTATAAATTCCAACGCCCTGGACCAACTAATCCATAGTCCCACCAGGGGCTCAAATATCCTAGACCTGGTCATTACCAACATGGGAGATCGATGCTCCATACCAGTGGTCACCCCCTCGTTGGTCAGGTCTGACCATAAGCTAATCACTCGACGTCCACATCCCACCCCCACCCGCCAGTAGGGAAACCTCCATAAAAAACTTCTCTAAAGATGACTTCATGCTACTCAAGTCAGAAGTGACAAACTTCATGACACCCATGCAGACGGCAACTGAAAGTTCAACTGCTGAATCCTACACTAAGGCACTGTATGAGCACATGCATTCGTGCATGAATCATGCCATTCCAAACAGAACCAAGATGGTTTCCTCCAAAAAAAGGAACTCAATCTAGTGGTCCCCTGCCATAAACAAACTATACAACAGAAGGAAGAAACTGTTGCAGGAAAATCCCATGATGCAAAAAACTCCCATACCAGACTCCGTAAGAAGCAGAGATCCCTCATAAAATCCTCCAAAGCTAGTTATGAAAATAAAATTGCCAAAGATTCCAAGGACAACCACAAAGCATTCAATAGTTATGTCAAGAATCTAAATGGCAATGCTCAGATCTGCTCTGAGCTACAACATAATGACATTAAATATACTGATCCCAAGGATATTGCCAATATCCTGGCAGATCAATTCAGTGCCAACTTCACCCCCTAAAGGGCCAATCTCAATACCAAAAGATTGCCAGATTCTGGTGCTCATGGCCACACAGGTAAAAAAATGCACTCTCCAAAGCTAATACAGCATCCATGGGACCAGACAACATCCCAGGCTGTGTACTGCATGAACTATATAATGAATTGGCACCTCACCTAAGTGTCATGTTTAATCATAGCCTCACCTCAGGCTTCATTGCCCAGTGAGTGGCGCACAGCTACAATTATCCCACTCCGCAAGGAGAGCTCCACCTTAGATCCCAGGAACTATCGTCCCATCAGTCTGCCGTGCCTGATCTGCAAAGCCATGGAACGTATTATCATGGAACTTATAAATAATGACATTGGCAACCTTCAAACACTGGACCCCATCCAGTTTGGTTTTGTAAAGGCCAATCTTGTCTCCTCAACCTGATTGACTTTGAATCAGTCTCCAGAGCCGTGGACGAGGGTAAGGCGGTCCACAAAGCCTATATGGACCTCGCCAAGGCCTTCGACACCATCCCCCACTCTGGAATTATAGACAAACTTACTAATCTGGGCATTAATCCCTATGTCACTTGATGGGTTGTCCACTGGCTTACTACCAGAACCCACACTGTAAAAGTAGCTGACTCAAAATCCAGCTCCAGACAGGTGATAAGCGGAGTACCTCAGGGTTCAGTTCTGGGACCGCTCTTGTTTGGCATCTACTTCTCTGAAGCACAGGCCAGCACTAAGGGTCTCTGGCTAATAAAGTTTGCAGATGACTGCAAACTGGGAGCCATTATTGAATCCCTAAATGATGTGGATATTCTACAAAAGGGCCTTACAGAAACAGATGCTTGGTGCCAGAGCCATGGGCTCAAGCTCAATGTCAAGAAATGTATAGTTATCCCCTTTGGAAAAAAACATGTACCCATGAATTATCACATAAGTGATAGTACACTAAATGCTGAAAGTGTGATAAGGGACTTAAGGACACAGGTTGACAGTGGTCTCACCTTTGATAACCACATAGCCACAACAGTCAGGAAATCCTTCTATGTGGCACACCTCATCACTAAGGGCTTTTCATCCAGAAAAAAGGAAGTCATTGTCCCACTGTACTCATCCCTCATTAGACCCATTATAGAGTACAACGTCTTGTTTGGTATGCACCTCACAAGACATCTGCAACAACTGGAAAGGCCACAGAAATACCTCACTAAAAGAATCACAGGCCTAAAGCAGATGCCCTATGCTGACAGTCTAAAAAAACTCCAGCTATACTCTGTCGCATATCGTCTACTCAAAAGCGATCTCTGCTTAACATACAAGGCCATGTTAAACTCAGTGCTGTTGGACATGCTACACTTAAAGAAATCCCAGTCCCTCAGAGCTACATGCTCCAGGGATCTAAACCTGGTCATCACAATGAACAAAACATGCTGGAGGGATAGGCTCCTGACCCAGAGACTCCCCATAATCTGGAATAGACTGCCCATACATGTCAAACTGAGCACCTCTTTGGCCCTCTTCAAAAGGAACCTTGACGATTGGATGGGAGATAAGAAATTCACCCCGAAGATCACGTCAATCACCCTGCCAGACAGGGGACCAGGGAAGTAAATATTCTGGGAAGAAATAGCCAGGGAATTGTTATGGCTAGGCTTGTATGAGCCCTAGGGCCGATAGCCTAGCACCAGCCTATGAACCTATAAAACCTGCTCCTCAAGGAAACACAAACCTGTCTGGTGGACATCCTCCATCAACAGGCTTTACAACAAAGGGAAGAAACTGTTGTCTAAGGTTAAAAAGGAACAAATTCCAAATTGGAAAAACTCTCTTCTTGGCCTCAACAAGCAAATTAGCTCACTAGTGAAAACCTCCAAAGCCAATTATGAATCAAAACTAGCCTCTGAAACAAAGGGAAACCACAAAGCCTTCTTCAGTTGTATCAGGAACCTCCAAGGCAAATCCCGGGTTTGTTCCAAGTTGGTATTTAACGGTAACACTTACACTCATCCTGTTGACTTAGCCAACCTGTTAGCAGATAGGTTCAGTGCAAACTTCACCCCCCCCCGTCCTCCAACAAAGGTCCATTCGACATTCCTGATACTTGTCCCACACCTCACTTCTCTGTAGATCAAGTGATAAAGGCCCTATCCAAGGAAAGAGCACATCTTCCATGGGACCAGGCTGTATTCTGCACCATCTCCAGCAAGAACTAGCTTTGCCATTGAGCACCCTATGCAACCACAGCCTAAATACAGGCTTCATTCCAGCCGAGTGGAAAACTGCCATTGTCATCCCTTTGCACAAAGGTGATGCCACTACTGACCCTGAAAACTATCACCCCATTAGCTTGACAAGTCTGATCTATAAAGCCATGGAGCGTATTATTATGGATCTCAAACAAGGACATAGGCAATCTCAAAGCACTTGACCCCACCCAGTTCGGATTCATCAAGAGCAGATCTTGCCTGTTGAACCTGGTAGACTTTTTTTTGACTGTCACCAAGGCACTGGATGAGGGGAAAGTCAGTACATACAGCTTACTTTGACTTAGCCAAAGCCTTTGACACAATCCTCCATTCAGGCATCATTGAAAAGCTAACATAACTTGGTGTAAATCCTTATCACATCAGGTGGGTGGCCAACTGGCTCACCAACAGGACCCTCACAGTCAAAATTGGTGCCTCCACCTCCAACAGCAGACCTGTCATTAGTGGTGTTCCCCAGGGATCTGTCCTGTGACCCCTACTGTTTGGCATCTACTTCTCAGAGGTCCAAACAAAGACAAAAGACCTGTGGCTGACCAACTTTATGGACAATTTTAAGCTGGGTGCTGTCCTTGACTCCCCAAATGATGTTAACATACTGCAAGAGGGTCTCACAGCAAGAAATGACTGGTGCCAATGTTATGGCCTTAAGTTAAACTAAAAAAAATGTATTATACCATTCGGCAAAAATATGGCCCCTACGGATCGCCACATCAACAGCAACCTCCAAAGCACACAACCTGTGATGAGAGACCTGGTTACTCAGGTTGACAACAATCTCACATTCGACCATCATGTAGCAACAGTGATCAGAAAAGCTTTTTACTTGGTTCATCTCATAAGTAAAGGGACTGCATCCAGATATAAAACCCCATTTGTTATGTACCTCTCCAAACACCTGCACCAACTGGAAAGACCACAGAAATACATCACAAAGAGAATCCATGGCCTCCTATGCCTGTCCTATGTGGACAGGCTCAAATCACTATCACTCTACTCGGTATCGTACAGATTGCTCAGAGGTAATCTGTCTCATCTACAAGGCAGTTATGGACCCTGCCCTACTAGAGATGCTCCATATCCATAAGTCTAACTCCTCATGTGTTACCCACTGAAAAGGCCTAAATCTAATATGCAACATCAACAAAACCTGTTAGAGAGACAGGTTTGCCTCCCAGAAGCTGCCCCATCTCTGGAATAGACTTCCAATACACATCAGAGTACCTTGCTGACCCTCTTCAAGTGCAACTTTGATGAGTGGATGGGAAGCCACAAATTTGTCCCAGGGGATTCCACCTATGTGTCTCAGTGACAGGGGCGACATGTGCTGACTGGGGTTTCTTTTTTGGGGAATAACCTCTTGGATAGGCTTGTAAGGGCCTCAGAACCATTAGCCTAGTAACCTCCGATGATCCTATGAATAACCGCAGAGCAATATCTGTCCACTAAACTCCCCATCATTTACCTCTACTGTGATGGATGAAAAAGAGCTTTTGGCCATGTTCTTTAACAAAAGTGGCTGTGAGTGGCCATTTCAATTTATGCAGTCAAGCAATTCTCTGAAACACCCAGCTGCATAATTGCTATATTGCAGGTAGTTCTGGGAGACAGCACATGGCTAATTAGCATATGCCTCTCCCCTGGAATGCCTCATTAGCATTTAGCATGGTTGCAGAGACAGCCCACCACAGTGCTACACATCTCTGTGCTAAAGCACCATGGTAAGGCTGTCTTCGAATACAGAATGATTATTGAGAGATACACACCATCATGTAGATCTAGCAGTAACCTTTCTGAATTTGGCCCAAACTAAAATCCAACATTCATAAGACAACAAACTAAAAATCTGATATTCATTAGAAAGGAATTTCAGGTAATTATTTTTGCATGTTTCTAGTAGCTGTCATTTGCATTCTGTAATGCATCTACCGTACAAAAAAATTGTACAGGCCTTGCTCACTATATAATGAGAGAATGTGTTGCTTCCACTTCCTCTGAAAAAAGGAAAAAATACATAAAAAAGGTCTGCATTTGGACCACATTAAGAAATTTTACCTGAAAGCATGTGGCTCACAATTTAGAGTTTTTACTTCAGCAAATTCCTGTATGAAAACAGAGTGCTATTTATTTTGTCACTGATTTTGTTCTTCTTATGGTTGCAGTGAGGAGGTTTTTGAAGAATTTGCTAGCTGATCAGTTTATGAAACAAATCCTTCCCTGCACAATGCAAACTTCTTATAGAAATACTCCATGTATTCCAGATACAACAGCTTAGGCCAACGCAAAACAGAGAGAAGCAACTTTTCCGTATCAAAGATGATATCCTTACATTCACCACTGCAGTATTCTTAAGATATGGGATTCTCTGCCATGGAAGGCCTACATTCAACTAGTCTATCAAAGCATACTGTTGCTTTAAGGTACTTTGAATATCATCCAAATGTCCCTCGTGTAGCGTAGGGCATAAAAGTAATTTTCAGGTGTATCATCCTCAGAACTTCTTTGCCACCAGTCCAAACACTTTTTTTCAATGTCGGTCTGTTTGCCTACATCTGTTTTCTGCCAGTTTTGCATGCATTTTCATTCTTTGGTGTATGCCTATGCCTGTTTGATGAAGTGAGCCATTGCAGATAAGTACCTCTTTGGGGTTTTGTTTTTCTTGGCTTTTTTGTGCTGTTAAGGGTTAATGTCATCCAGAAAGGGTAAAAGCCAGTGCGAGAGACAGATTCCCCATAAAGACTGCCATGAAAAAAAATCTCTTCAGTATAGGGGGAAGCCTTTAAAGGAGCTTAAACATGTGTATGTCTTGCCTGTGCATAAATTTCAGAGAAACTACCCTTTTAAGCCAGCCTTTGTCCGTAGACAATCTCATCGTTCTGCTAAAGATAAAAAGGGCAGCAAACAGGCTCTTCCTGCTAAGGCCACTAAGACTTAGTGGATTCAGAAACCTTCCTTTCCTGACAAACCAGGTGCTGTATGACTATCCCTCTTTCCCAGCCACATTTCTCTTTCTATTCGCCTTGCTCTCTCTCTCACTGTTTGGCTTCAGATCACTCAAGATTCTTTGGTTCTGTCAATCATTCATCAGGGGTACTTCCTGGTTCCTGGTGTGGAATTCTCTTCCTCCTTTTATGGGAATTCCTCAGCCTTCTTGGGGACAACCTCCTTTTTTCCCCAGAGGTTCTTCAAGATCTCTTGTCTCAGGGTACTACTCAAGAGGTGCCCGTGTCCCAAATGGGGAAGGAGTTTTACTCATGAAACTTTCTAGTGCCTAGAAAGGAGGGGACATGGAGACCAATTCTAGACCTCTCTCATCTCAACACTTTTCTGAAGTTGCCTTCTTTTTGGATGTTGTCCCTTCAGATTCTGTTCCCTCTCTTGCTCCCTCAGGCCTTTATGTTGCCTCTGGATCTCAAGAATGTTTACCTCCATATTTTGATCTAGCCTCTCTTCAGAATGTCTTTGCATTTCTCTGTTGCTTCCTGGCATTGTCAATTCTCTGCTTTGCCCTCTGGCCTTTCTAATGCCCCAAGGTTATTCACCAAGTGCCTCGCTCATGTGATTGCTTTTTGCAAGTTTCAAGGGATCCAAATATTTCCTTACTTGGACAACCTACTGATACAGGCATCCTCTCCAGAGATCCTTTTGCAAAATCTTCATTTTTCCATTTCCCCTTCTTCATAGCCTGGGATTCACAATAAACTTCAAAAAGTGTCCTTATCAGGATCATGTCTTTCTAGGTTGCAGGATTTAGTTGGTGCCAATGCTAGAATCCCTGCCTCCTCCAAAGGCCTTAACTCTCATTTCTTACTTTCAAACTCTTCTTCTTCTCCTGGCCTCCATTACAGCCAGGAATGTCTGAGAGCTCTGGATTTCATGGCTTCCACCATTCCAATCAGCCCTCTGACCAAACTCTACATGAAGTTGTTTCAGTGGTTTCTGAAGTCAGTGCAGCTTCAAAATGCACATTATCTAGACTTTGTAGTTCCTCTTCCTCCTTGTCTGAAGAACGAACTTCACTGGTGGATTCAGCAGTTGCCTCTGAATCCAGGGCTCCCTTTTCATCCCCCTCTTCCCTCTCAGGAACTGTTCACAAATGCTTCGGATGTGGGATGGGGAGCAACATTTGACTCCCTAAAGGTACAGAGGGTGTGGTTGCCTCATCAGCAGAAGAAGCACATCAATGTCGAAGAGATGAGAGCTGTTATGCTGGCTCTTCAGGCTTCTCATCCTCTTTTCTCTCTGGGGCCTCTCAAAATATACACAGACAATACCACAGTGATGTGGTATATCAACAAAGAGGAAGGAACATGATCTTACCTTCTTTGCCAGTTGGCACTTCTGGTATGGGATCTTGCTGTCAGGTATCAAGTGACTCTTCAGGCAGTTTATATCCCTGCAAAGCAAAGCATTATGGTAGACACTCTGAGTATGTCCTTAACTCAATCTTATGAATGGATGTTTCACAGGGATGTATTTCTGGACATTGACCACTAGTGGGGTACTTCTCAAGTAGAGCTATCTGGCTCCCCTCTGAACAGACAACTATCTCTGTTTTGTGCCAGAGTCACAGGTTTTCTGGTGGGGAAGGTGAACACCCTCTCATTTTCTTGGAAGGGTATGTTTCTTTATGCATTCTCTCCCCGTCATCTCATTTTGAAAGTCCTGTTCAAGAGTCAGCTGGATGCTCCCAAAATCTTGATGACTCCATTTTGGCCACAACAGCACTGGTTCCCTCTATTTCCGAATCTAGCCAGGGGCAATCATCACAAGTTAACTCACAGGGTGGATCTACTCATGCAAGACAAGGGATCTCTCAACCATCCCCACCTGTCTACATTACAACTAACACTGTGGGTGACAGGGTTTTGATTCCTCACAGACCCTTTTTTTTCTTGAGGACATGCTTTAAGTCCTACAGGAGGCCAAGAAACCTACTACTAGGAAATCCTACTAATCCAAATGGAAGAGGTTTTCTTTTTGGTGTCTCTCTCATAACCTGGACCCACTTACTGTGGATGTTCCTTTGGTTCTCTCTTATTTGTGCGAGTTGCTCAATGCTGGTTTGGCCTATTCTTTTAAGGCCCCTTATCTGCTTTTTCTGCTTATCTACCTTTAACTCCTCCATTAGCTTCTGGATTTAAGACTAAACAATTTCTTAAAGGCATTCTTAATATTAGGCCTCCCAGAAAGCATGTTCCACCTCCCTGGGATCTTAATTTTGTTTTGGAGAAGTTGACTCAGGTTCCTTTTGAGCCTCTCATTTCAGCTTCCTTGCAACATTGTTCTTGGAAGTCTGTTCTTTTGTTAGCGCTTACATCTGCCAGTTGGGTGTCTGAGTTGCAAGCCCTTATGGCTTGTCCTCATTTTTCGATATTTCATGAAGGCAGGGTGTCCTTGCATACTAATCCTTCTTTTATGCCCAAGGTGGTTAATGAGTTGTCACTTAATCTGTCTATTAATTTGCCTACTCTTTTCCCTTCTCCCCACTCTGACAGTGACAGGGTGCTGCATACTTTGGATGTGCATAGACAAGTCAGATTTTATTTGGACAAGATTAAGGCTGTTAGAAAATCTGATCAGTTGGTTGCTTCTTTTCATCCTAAGTCTTTAGGATTACCTGTATCCAAGCAAACCATTTCTTCTTGGATTTCAAAGGCTATTTCTTTTTGTTACACTTTTTGTGGCAAGAGCCTTCCTTCATCTGTAAAGGTTCATGCTACTAGAGCTATGGCTTCTTCTGGTGCTTTTTTCAAGGGCTTAAACACTACTACTGTTCTTGAAGCAGCTACCTGGACTTCTGTACATACTTTTACCAAACACTACAAGTTGGATGATATCTCCATAGCTAGAGCTGGTTTTGCTACAGCCATTCTTCATGGCTTCTTAGACGGTTCTACACTCCTTCCAAGTTTCTTCTTGAGCTTTGGCACTCTCCCATATCTTAAGAATACTGCAGCAGTAAATTTAAGGTCATAGTACGGTTGTGTAAAATCCTACCATAAACAGTAGAAGTCCTTGCCTTCACCACTGCAGTATTCACTCCCTCCCCTCCATCTCCCTAGTCCTTTTCCTTCCTGGATGTACAGATTACCCATTGGGTTTCCTGGGACTGGTGTTCCTACTGGGGCAATCACTTCTGAGGATGGTACACCTGAACATCACCTTAATGCTCTCAAACTATGTGAGGAACATTTGGGTGCTGTTCAGCATACCTTAAAGCAACAGTAGGCTTTGGTAGACTGGCCATACATTGGCCTTCCATGGCATGTGGTATCTTAAGCCTACTGCAGTGGTGAAGGCAAGGGCATCTACTGTTATGGTAAGATTTTATAAACCATACTTTCCACCTGTACTTGTGTGCTTTCAATACCTCTTTGCAAGGCCATGGGTAGTTGTAACTGTAATCCTATAGCTGTTTTTGTCCATCACATTCCTGTGTATTTCCTAAATAAGATAACAGGTTAAACAAAACTGAAGGATGCTGGAACCTGTTATGGACATTAGAAGCAACTCCCCTAAGAGATGAGAAGCAAAGCATTTCTGTGAATAACATGTTCAAAGTCTGCAGTGGTTCTGTCTTAGAGATATGTTTCAGGTTATGCCAAGCAAGACTTCTCAAAATGCTAAAAAGATCTTTAGCAAATGGATTCATGGAGTACTTAAATTTTTCAAACACTTGTTCCTTTAGATTTAATAATGGACTCTTTGGAACTATTTGTGACTTTAATTCCTTTAAATAGGAATGCCATGAAATGTACTGTTTTTCTGTTTTCATTTGCTTTCTCTTCCCATTTTGCTCAGTACCTTTTACGTTAGTATTCTGTAATCATCATGATTCTTTGATTTTTACATTTTTTGATAGGACAAGTCAGTTCTTTTAAGTGAAATTTTTTACTCTTTTTTCATGTGGTAAAAAATTAATGTGAAGTAGCTAGAGGTAAAAAAAAACAGAAATGAACAGAAGTTGCAATTCTTTTAGTTTTGTTTAGCATGGTATTCTGGTTTTGAACCTATGCCATTTTTGGGACCTGCACCCCATGGGATTTGAGATATTTTAAAATTATTTTGTTCAAAAGTGTTAGCATATTCATTTGAAGTGCTACACTATCCAGACATCAAACAGTGATGTGTGCCTGGCTGGTGGCTGCACAGCATGTTTTACCTTACATGTTATGCAAAGACATCCGAGTAGTATATTTCCATCATGAAGCTGTGTGTTTTTTTACATAGACTCAATTTCATTTCACTTATGGTGGCAGCCCAGCTGTCTACATAATCATGTATGATGCTTACATACTTGTCCGTGACAGGTGAGTGTGTACTTTTTTTGAGAATACAGTGTTGCACTGTGCAACATAGACTACAGTAGAAGCACAGGCTGCATTCGCACAGGAAAAAAGGTGAGGTACCCTAAATTACGGTCATGACCAGTGTTGACATCATTCCATGCATGTATACAAGGACTGACATGTCTGGATATGCATCATTGTCCTCTGCACATTGCACAGACTGATTATGAACAGAGCTAACACCCTTAAATGTGTGATGGAGAAATCATACCCCCTATTTACCTATCTGTGTCTTGCATATCAAACATTCACAGTAGATGCACTGTTCATATTCATCAAATGTACATATGCTGTACAACATGCTATGTCTCACAAAGCCAGTGCTAACTGACTGACATGTGAGAGGGAGGAAGATCAGAATGACAGACCTGTACACATCTATGCCCTGTACACAATGAATTGTATTCTGGCAAACACGGGTAGCCTTATTTTGCTGTGGTAAGGGATGAACCTCAGAATGACATGCATGCATACCTTTCCTGTAATGCACATACTTAAGCCTTCAGATGTAAACACCACTGACACCCTGATATATGTGTGGAAGGTCAAATTAACAAATCTGCACACATTGAACATTCCTTTTACTTCTGATTATTTCCATAGTAAGCATAGAAGTTAAGATATGAGAGCAAATAATGCATCTGTAATTAACTACTCAAACATTTAGTACCTTAAATAACGCACAGCATGGTTTCTTTAAAACACTGCATTGTTTACAGTTACTATATAGATTAAAGAAAAACTCAGCAAATTACAAGTTGTGCCAGGTTTGTTCTTGTATTTATCCAAGGACTTTGACATAAGCCATGCAAGTCTTATAAAAGGTTATTCACTTTAGTAAGACAAAAAGGCACATTAGAAACTGTATAATAGCAAAACCAACTCAAAAACAAATGACACACTGGAGCCAGAATAAATGTAGAGCTTTTGTCCCGTTTATTACAGAACTTCTTCAGAATCATGCAATATATCACAGACATCATTTCCTTTTATATCAAAAACATCCCATCAACATATCCTGTGATCATTAAACTTTAAAGGCATAGTTGTTGCATAACCAATGAGCTTCAAAAACATAGAATATTTTCATACAGTTCAATTTATACTCAAATACAACCTTAAAATAAAACTTTAAACAAAACACAATTATTGCATCTTTGTGTCACAAATTGACAGTTCAGGTAACTTTTAACCGAAATGTTGTCATTGATACCAAGTATTAAATCAGCTCTTAAAAAATCTGCCATTTCAACTGTGTTCTCTCTAAAAAGTTATTAAATGAACCTACAAATTTGTCTGTGTTAACTTTTTCCACTACAAAAAAAGTAAATTTCCTAAAATTTTCACAGCTTAAAGAATGTTTTGCTAATGCATTATTTGTGCCTTTTTTCTTTATAGCAAGGAGGTGTTCTCTAACCCTGTATCTTAACTTTCTTATAGACTTTCCTATATAGAAATTTTCACAGTTGGAACATACTGCAAGATATACTGAACCTTCACTCTGGCAATCAAACCTACATCTGGCTGTTAAAGTATATTTTAAATGTTTAAAATAATAACTTTGCACACCCATCATATATCTACACTGATTACAATTTGTACAGGCAGAAGTACCCAGCCTAGTAATAACTATATTATGATTTTCACATTTGTATCCACCTTCCAGAATCTTTTAAAATTTTAGTTTTTTTATTAATAAAATTAGGTTGAGTTCCTATAATTTTACTCAGTTCCTCATTGCCCAAAATAATTTTCCAGTTTTCTTGTACAATCCTTTTAATATTAGGTCCATCAACACTCATGGGCACTGAAAATGCATATTTAAATTCCTCATTCTGTGTTAGATTCTGACTTAAATCCTTTTTCTGAAATCCAGCTTTAAGAATAGGGGGATACTTATCATCCCTGTGATTCTCAACATATTTAATTACATCATTAAGCAGTTCAAAAGAATAACCCCTACAAAGAAAGAACTGCTTAAGTGCTTCAACTTCTACTTTAAATTATTGGTTGTCACTGACCATTCTACTGAGATTAATTACTTGACCCATAAATACATTAACTTTCATATATTTGGGATGAAAACTTGCAAAATGTAAATAGTTATTGGTAAAGGTTTTCTTCCTGAAAACATTACTCTTGAATGTCTTCTTATCTAAATCCATCCCTACTTCAACATCCAAAAACTGGACTAATGTACCTTTGTTACCAATAGTAAATTTAAGCCAAGATACTGTTTGATTAATCTGTCTGAAAAACTCATCGAACTGTTCCGTTACCTGCCTGCACAAAAAATAAATAGTCAATGTAACATCTGTAGTACCTTACATATTTAAATAAATCCATCTTCTCCAAGAATGTAACTTCCCACCAACATAACACTACTTTGGCAAAGACAGGGGCTACATGAGCCCCCATCGCTACCCCACTTATTTGTTGATAGATTTCTTTTTCAAACATAAAAAAAATATTGTGCAGTACTATTTCCTTCAACTGACAAATAAAGATGTCATCCTTACACTTCACTTTACTCAAAAAAAGCCTCAAACTCAATACCCTCATTTTGATCAATTGCTGTATATAATGAACTCTATCCAAGGAGCATAGCAAACTTTCATCTCCCTGAAACTGGATGTGTTGAAGCTCTTCCAAAAACATCCAGGAATCCCTAAGATACAAATTACTCCTTTTGCACAATAGGATTGAGTATATTGTCTAAATACATGGAAATGTTGGACGTTTTACTGAAAGGAGCTGAAACAATTGACCTGAAAGGTGGATTTTGTTTCATTTTTATGTATTTGGGGGTGCCAAACAGCATCCCCAGTTGAGGCTGATCTACATTTAAATATTCAAAAACATCAAAAGAGATGTACTGTTGATATAAGTCAAGCAAAATCAAATCCAGTTCTTGAAATTTCTTTCTAATGAAGTCCTTGGATACTTTAAGATACTTATTTCCATCTATTAATAACTTAATACTACTAGAATAATCTATATTATTCATTATAACTAATCCCTGATCTTTGTCTGCTTTCATATATCTGATGTTGTTATATGAAGCTAACTGCTTAAGTGCCAGGTTTTCCTCCTTGGTCAAATTGTCAACATTTTTCCACTGTTTACCACTACTTTGTAAATTATAAAAATAATTTTCACAGGTATTAGAAAAATACTCAAAGTATTAACTAAGGGAGGGTTAACGTTTTTGTTTTTCTTAAAGTGCCCAGCCTCAGGTAGAGATAACCCATGATACAAGAATCTTAAATTAAATTTTCATACATATAACTTAAAATCTAAAATAGTGTCAGTAGGTCTTAGCTCTTTTTGCAGTTACAAATGAAAAACCTTTTTGAAGTACTTTAACCTCTACCTTACTAAACTTTCTATTACTTAATATTCTTTGTGTGAAGGCTAATGCCCTTTGTTTTTGCCCTTCTTTACCACAGTCACAAATGCTTCCTGATTTGGGGTTGGGGTATTCGGTCCATGTGGTCTGATTGATAAAAGGGACATTTTCCTCAGTTTCCACACTAGAAAAGCTAGTTTACTGACCCCTATTTTCATCAATGTTGGGTACAATGTTCCTATTTTCTACTTCAGAGAAGGAATCAAGCCTATTCAACCCACCTGGCTTCCGAGCTTCCCTTCTCTCATTTTTATCCTTTAAAAAATGGTTATTTCTTTTTTTGTTAACTAAATATGCTCGTTTCTGTTGATATGCTTGTAAATCCCTAAACAACTTTTTATTTTTATTAATGACTATATTGTCAATTAGTTGATTAACTTTGTTCCCCAAATTATCAAACATATACTGGTAAAAAGAAAGCATAGGGTGTTCCCTTAAAACATTGTCATGTTTCACAATCTCATTCTTAACAGTCCATTTGTTCCTTGAAAAAAGGCACATTATATTAGTTTAGTATTTACCTCACAGGTAGGAAATGTCTTGTCATATGGGGCATGAACTTCGCAAAGTTCATGAGTTTAAAGGAACCCTTATTAGAGATTCATGACAGTACCCTTTTTTTCAAATCTTTATATAAATTCATGGTGATAATGGAGAACACTGGTCTGAACGTAACTTGCATATGTGAATACAAACACGAGTTAATGCTCAGTCCAGTATTTGCCATTACCACCTAGACTTTTAATGTTTTATGTGATATAAAAATGTTATGGGATATCAGACATTTTAGTAGAATGGTACATGCATGATGTGGATTATTCAGATTCAGAAGTTAAGATGTGTCTGAATGTAATGAGCCACTAAGGGGCTTACGGTTCCTATTTGTAAAGGTGGTAGTCCATTATGGACATGATCTTGCTTCATAATAGGCAGGGAGGTATTTTATTCCATTTTCTTATGTTAGAAGGTAAAGAATACCCATGTGTAATTGAGTACATTATAGTTTTAATAAACGTGTTTTTTTTTTTGTTAAAAGCCCAAAAACCTTGAATGTATTTGTAGCTTCCATGAATATAGTGGGCACATGTTTTATGGCTAACATGTGTTTGCGTAGTTATGATGTTGCTGTTTATAAGTTAACTGTTTTAATAACTTTTAACCCATGAAATAAATAGTAACTTATCTAATCATGTTTTATCGCAGTAATAAAAAAATTTTGAGGGCAACTGCCACATTATTTAGAGTGCTACAAAACTGTCAACTTTAATGTAACTGGACTGAAACAGTGTCTTTGTGATACTGATTTAAAGTGTTATAACAGCATTGTGCATATCTATAACTATGCTTCTGTCGTAACAATTCAAGTTGCATGCAAAGATGCCCCCGGGATTCATGAAGCTTGCGCCAGGTGCAGGCGTAGTGTCGGCATTCTAACACCAAATATGGCCGCCGAGCAATTCAGGTACAAGCTGTTTCCATGTGCACTACCTGCGTATGCTACACCCACACAACTCCTGAGCCATGTATGCTAATTACCTCATGTGCAGCAGTGTAACATGCAAATGAAGGTATGTAGCGATTCAGGAAGTGGTGCAGGTGTAGTGTAAGCATGCAGAAATGTAAACCGTAGAAAATGGTTTATATTTTTGCAAACATAAAATCGGAGCCATGACAGCTGACCAAACACATGTATTATAATGTTAATATATGCCAATGGCTAAATATATAGCCATTGGCATAAAAAAAATGTACAAAATATAAAATTAACATTTAATATATATAGTCACACTATCGCGACGTGGAAGCACAGGGCAGCAGTGCACAAAGGGGATCACAAGGAATATATAAAAGTATAGAATAAAACCGTAATGAAACACATATCACGATTTCCCCATAATAGTCAATGGCAGGCATGCCACACCATACTCATGGGGCAAGGGTTGCAAAGGGGCAGTGACAGTGTTATGCGCAGTAGCTAGGAATTAGTAGGCAGTGCCATGCAAATGAGAGTAGTAATAGTGAATCGCAGACTCCCCGCTGGTGTAAGGATGCACCTCACAGCATAGTGTTATAACATAGAGGAGAGCCCTTGAGATAAAGATGACATCAAGAGAGGGATGTGCTGCCATTGCTGTACGCATATTGGAGCATTGCTAAACCGGTCTGCCCCTAGCTAGGCAAAGCTGCAGGAAAGGGGTGTGTCAAATCGCACATAGCTATTCTTAGCTGAGAGTACACAAGGTAACTGAGTATGCATGTGAATGGAGATGAAAATGCGCGTAAACCCGGTAAACAGGTATGCGAGTCGCGCACTGCAGCCAAAACTGGAAGGATATAGGAAAGAAATAAGGAAATGCTGCAGCAGTGAAATTGGAGTACAAATGACTAATTAACACCTAGGACCCTACAGTGGGCCATTGACAACAGCTAACAAGGCTGCAAGCAGCTACCTGCAGAACAGGGAAGGGGAGGGTCTGTACTGCAAAGAAAACAGCAAAGTGTCAAAGCAGAACAGAGGCGATACGCAGTATATCAGCTACAAGGCACAGTTCACCATGACTGGGTAGGGAAAGTACAAAACAAGAAAGACGGCAGGTGGATGCATGCCTGATAATGGGAGGGGATCCAGGTCTAAAAGTGAATTAAAGGGCAACAGATTAATCAAGGCAGGCAAGTAGATCTCAACAATAAAGGCCTCACACTTAAAATCCTCATTGCAAAACCCATAATTAAGACAAAAAGCAGCTGGAATAGTTCATACACACCCACTTACATCAGCAGCATCCATAGCACAATACTATAAAGTGTGAAAGCACCTCACACACATTTGTGTATTCCCATACACTCTGCACCAGTGGTGTATACAGATGGGGAACTTTTATTATGTGCATGTTAGGGGCTGCCATAGATTTGATCCACCAGTATGTGTTGGAGACTGAAGGTGGTGTGGATGATGATGCACATGACTACCGCAGACACCAGAGGAGGAGAGTGTTCAGACCCAGGCTAACCTACCAGGGGCTCCATTATCTGGAGATAGTAGAGCGTTACAGGGTGGACAGGGACACCCTACAGCAACTTGTGGAGCTGTGCCAGCTATGCCTCAGAGCCAGAATAAACAGAGGGGAACCCATCCCAGTGGAAAAGAAGGTATGTGTAAAAGCCTGAGAATACTAGCTACAGGTACCTTTCAAAGACTAACTGGGGATATCATGGGTAACTCACAGGCATTAGCATCCAGGGTATTACACCAGTTCCTGGATGCCATGTTACTACATGCCAATGAGCACATATATTTCCCCTGAATGCAGGAGGAGTTGGCCAGCAATATGCATCTATTCCACTGTGTGGAAGAATACCCGGAGGTACTGGGTGCAATAGAATGCACACACATACACATCAAGTCACCACCCGGTGAGCAGGGAAGGCACTACATAAACCACAAGGGATACCCCTCCATCAACTGCCAGGTCATGTGCAATGCCCAAGGCATTATCATGGATGTGTGTGCTGGCAGCCCTGGAAGCTATCATGACTCCCACATCTGGCATGCCTCACAGCTGTATCGGTTATTTGCCAGGCGGGACATCCCAAATGGCCACCTGGTAGGGGATGCTGGCTATGCACTGGAACCGTGGATGATGATTCCCATCAGAAATGCACACATACCAATGCAGGAATGCCATAATGAGGCACACGCACAAACCAGAATTATCACAGAGCATGTGTTTGGGATGCTGAAATCACGGTTCCGTTGCTTGGACATATCTGGTGGAGCCTTGCAGTACTCTCCAGGCACGTGTGCCCACATCTTCATAGTTTGTACCATGCTACACAATATGGTCCTGCGGAAACAGCTGCAGCAGGGACAGAATGGTGAAGGCCCTCACAGCCAACCACCAGTGCCAAGGGCCCCACAGGCACAGAGGTAACTCAGACCATGAACACCCTGAGCCAGCCCCAGTAGGCAGATGGAGGCGTGCCCAGTTTGCCCATACCTTGGAAAAGAGGGAACATATAGCACACACACTGACAGTGTAGGCACCTAGGGACTGACACCTTTCTCCACCTGCACACACAGTAAAAATGGATGGCACACACGCAAGACTACCTGTAAATTGTCATGTATAGGGAGTCTACTGTGTGCATCCAACATAGGCAGTTCTCAACTATTGCACACACAACAGCCATTGGGCACAAGGCAAGTCAACACCTGAACAGTAAATTAAGCTATCAGCATATGGAGATACTGTATGTATAGATTCATAAGTAGGTACTTAGCCAACTGTCAGAGGCCCTTCATAAGGCCAGCCAAAATGTGTCAGCTTTTGCTACCCTATTGATTCATTAACCATCCTTCTGTGGAGCAGAGCCAATGGCGGGATCCCTGGGGTGCATCTATTGTTCCCCATCCACCCTTCAAGGTTTCTCTTGCAGAGTGTTAGTGAGGGGCTCTGTATAATGTAGTTAGGGATGTTGTTCCAATATATGAGGAGTGTCTGTGTCAGGAACCTGTCCCTCCAGCATCTTCTGTTTATTGCTGTGGCAAGGTCAGCTCACTACAGTGTGTGGCTCACTGGGACATGGATTCCCATAGGTGGAGCATATCCATCAAGCTTGAGTTCGACATGGCTGTGTTGGTCAGTGGAGATAATTTCTGGGTAAACTAGATGCCACTGAGTAAAGCAGGAGTTTATTCAGTCTGGCTGCTTAGGCCATATGTTGTAGGCCAGTATTCCCCTTGGTGAGATACATTCATGGACCCCCCCCAGCTGTTGGACATGTCCTCTGATGTACATCCCACATGGGTTATTATACCCTATGATGGGACTGATGAGTGATGAGTAAAGGAGCACTATAAACCCAGTATGTCTAGATGGGAATCCTTTAGTAGTCAGATGGCCTACATAGAAGGATGTCCTAACTACTTTGGAGAAAGGATTGTCACGGGGAGGTCACTACCTACCTTAGTCCCCAGATACCCCATTACCTCGTCTGTATTAAAGTGGTTGCCGCTCATGTGTTAATATGTGGGTGCCAATTCCACAATGGAATGACCATGCAGTTAGTGGCACTTGGCTGGAGGCTGTGTCATTGGCACCCTGTGATGTTCTCTGTGAGACCCCCTGAGGGATGTCTGTGTCAGCTGGACTATCAATCATGGCCCCCAGTTTGCAGTCATTGCCAAACATGGTCTGCCGTAGTCCACCTGTGTTTGCCTGTACATCTGAGACATATATGCCAAACAGTAGGGCTCCCAGGACTGAGTCCTGTGGGACACCAGTTGTGACTGTTTAAGAGTTGGACCTGGAGACCGCTAGTCGTACAATGTGGGTTCTGTGTGTAAGCCTGTTGGCAACCCAACCTGTAATATATGGGTGAATGTACAGGCTGGTGTGTTTATCAATAATACCTGAGTGGGGCATGGTGTCAAAAGCCTTGGTGAGGTCCAGGTAGTATGTGTGAACCACCTCCCCTGTCATCGAACATCTTGGTGACTATATGTAAGACATCAAACCGGTTCAGAAGGCATGAACTGCACTCAACCAAGCTGACCTGGGTTGGATCACGTGTTTGAAGGTTACCAATGTCATTGTTGAGGAATGCCATGAGGATGCAAACCATACCATTGCAGACCAGGCTAGTCAGGCTTATGGGGTGGTAGTTACCATGGTCAGTTGTCATTTCTCCATGATGGAGTGAAATAACCTTTACCACATGCCATTGTATGGGCATGTAGCCTGTGGAGAGGCTGAGGTAGGAATGCTTAATTAGGTGGGGGGCAGGTTGTATTGTACAGTTTGCAAGATGCAGTCTGGGTCAACATCTGCCTCCATCGATGCTGTGTTCTGCTGTTAGAAAGGGCCATTTCCACCTGTGTGCCTCTGATGGTTGGGATACTGTACCTTTTGGGTAGTGTTGTGGGCTCTTTAGGGGGTGAAGCATGCACCAAATGTATCTGCAAGGATGTTGGCAATATCAGTAGGGTCAGCATATTTTGTGCTATATTTTCACTGGCACAGTGCAAATCTGTGTCTCACCATGTAAATTGACATAGCCAAAGAAGGCTTTGTGGTTATCTTTCAAATCCTTGAGTATTCTTCCTGCTGATGTTAGCCTTGGATGATGTCATGAGGGACCTACGTATCATACTAATAGTGGTCATGGATGTCTGCCCTTCGTGGGATTTGCTGTGTGTCTGGAACACTGTCCTATGTCTGTAGCATAGCCTGTTTATTGCAGAGGTCTACCAGACCTGTGTCCTTGTCTGGGAGGAGTGAGTCTTGGTTTACCAGTGATGGCACGATCCATACATCCATGTAGGCGCTTATAGATTGCATTTGTAAATCTGTCTGTATCTTGAGCAGTCTTTCCCCTTAGCGTGGGGGCTGTGAAACCCCCCACCCCTGTCACTAGTAGTGTAAATTTAGCTATAGGAAAGGTATACGCTGTGGTATCCATGGGTGGGGGAGATGCTAGGTTGTGGAAACAGTGAATAGTTCATGGTCAGATCTAACCAGTGACCAGTTAACCTCCACTGTGGTGCACCTGTTGCCCATGTTGGTGATGACCACATCTAGTAGTTTCCACCCCATGTTAGGGAGGTTACCACCTGATACAGGGCATATGAGGTGATACATTCCAGGAAGTGCTGGTCCTGGAAGTGAGTACTGGAGTATGTTTCCCAGTTAATGGTATGGTAGTTGACATCGACCAATGCCAGGGTGTGCATTAGGGCTGTCGTGTTCTCCACTGTCTCCAGGTAGGTGGAGTGGAGGTCCTGGGTCATGGAGGGTGATCCGTAGCAGGCCACATTCCACAGTGCAGTTGTGGCTGATGTTAGCTGCACATGGATGATCAGAGGTATCATGCTGCCCCACTAACCTGGAGGTGTAGGTAACCCTGATGAATATGGATACAGCCCCTCCATGTCTGTCAGTCCATGTTCTGTGGCTGAAATGTGTGGTATGGGTTGTAGTCTGGTAGTGCTGGTGTGCTCTTAGGAGCCTTAACACAGATTTCAGTTAATGCACAGATGTTGATGTTGTCCATCCTGAGGAGTGCTGTGAGTGCATGCATGTTATGATCACAACTCCTGGTGTTGAGTAGCATAAACCTCACTGAATCTGCTATTGTGCTATTTACGGAGCTGGTATTCACCTTCAAGACTCTCCTAAATAAGGCACCATGGGGGCGCCAATAGCCTTGGCCAGTATTTCAAAGTGTAAGGCTGACTCATTGGCCGGTATGGTATCATTGCATGCATCTTCCCCATCTGTGCTCATTTTTCATCTCCCCTGTAGGTAACCTAGTGGTAAACAATAGAAAGCCTTAAACTTATACAAGTCTTCTAGCTTCCAAGATAGGCTTTTGGAGTGACTAAGTATCAGGGTTCTGTATGTTCTTGCTGTACTCAACTGTTTCCTGACTACATGGCGAGTTTAAACCTTCAGATCACAATATACAGTGTATTCACATATTATGGCTGTGATAGCCTGCACGTTAGAGGTTCACAGATAGCCTACTATCCATTTGCCCAAGGGCAATTAGAAACATAGCAACAGTGTGTTGGCCTTCCCCACACCACTGATGAAGTAAATGAGCCTCTGTCAAGCATAGCCAATGAAGCAATTTCAGGCAGAGTTGCTGGAAGCTGTTGAAGACTGTGGTTGTGAAGGGTGATAGGAGCACTTAGTGATCTAAAGAGGGCATGTTAATGTGGCAATTCAACACCATTCAACTCCCCCAACAGATCTTGCAGCTATCAAACTGGACAGGCTCCCCCACCCTTGGCTGTATGGTTCTGGGACACATGATCCCAGGGGCGTATAGACTGTTACCCATTCACACAACAATGTTTCCCTTGAAATGCATCAGTGAGGGGCTATGCCTAATGTAGTTAGGAATATAATGTATTGTCTCACAGTACATTTGTTATATGTTATGTCAAGAGTGCGTGAAGCTCAGTGAGTTTGGGGGCTCCCGCCCTTTGCTTAGCCTAGCTTACACAAAGAAATCATCTAAATAGGAAATAGGCAGAAGCAACGTTAATGTCAACAGTGTAATGGTTACAGCATCTGCATAGTATCTGTGCATTAGAGGTTACAATCCCAATAAAGGCAGGGATGTTTATCATGTGCAAAAGTATACCTTAACCACAGCTTGCATATATAGGTAGTAATCATCTGTATAATAAACATTTGAATCACCCATATAAACCCATGTGTGCAGGAGAGTACAGTCAACAGAGAATGTAATGTCATGTCAGCACATAGTGAGATGTTATATCAGTGATAGGTATGTATCTGGAGTAGTTAGCGGATGTGGCAGTGTTTGCGCGCACAGGTTATACGTTACAACGTTTGTTTAACTGTGTTTAACCACTGCTATAATGTCACACAAACACTTTTAAACATGCTTACAACTGCTTAAATGAGCCTTATTCTGCAGTAAAAAACATTTGTAAAGCATCACAGGTGTCGAACCCTGGACCATGCACACTATATTCATGGGACATACCACTAAGTCATCCGAGGTGTGCACGTTTCATGGTCCTGAGACTACACCTTATACCATATGCATTTCACTGTAATGATCACAAATGGGACAGTGGCTTTGTGTACATATGTACAGTATATTGTAATGTACTGTAGTTTGTGAACCAACACAATCCAGTCTACAGATGTATTGCTGTTACAAACTAATACAATATATATATATATATATATATATATATAATATATATATATATATATATAAAATACAGTTACATCAATAGCCATATATATAAGCATCTATGAACACACTTCGTGACACAGAAGCACTCCAAAGGAATTGGAGTGTACACAAAACACATGCAGCTCTGGTATTATAACAATTAATATTAACCTAATTCACCATAGAAGGGGTGGTTGTTGTGTATGTGAAGATTGGAGTGGGGGAGGAATGATGGGTAATGCAATCATGCATCAAGGAGGGCCTGGGTCAGATGTCTAATAAGTGAACTGGAGGGGCATACATGGAGTATGGGGACAATATAAAAAGGACACAAAGCAAAAACCTTACTCAATAATACACCCTGTCATGTCACATTGCAACACCTACTTTCACAAACATATGAACATTAACATGTATCAGACATAGGTACACCAACTGATTGTCACATTTGTTTTCAGTAGTGAGGAATGTCTGTAGTACAATGTATATTCTAAACACCATAACATTCGTGCTCATCTCAGATGCCTTAGTGGTAAGGTCAGTTACTGTGGTGTTCATGGTCCCGGGTTCAAGACCTGCAAGGGCTGTTAGGTTATTTTGAGGGCCAGAATAATGGCTTTTGGATGCAGATGGATTAAAGCACTCAAGCAGTTGTAAGTGGGTTTCCATGTGTTTGCGTGACAGTAAGCAGTGCTGCAACATGGTAAATGGAGAAGCGCTTCACACATTTGACCTTTGCTTAACGTCATGCAGACCACTAGCAAACCTGCTCACAACTGCGTAAATGTGTGTTATTCACACTTTCCCTACCAGTGCCTACTCAGAGGTAAAATAACACCTTCCAGGAGTAGAACCCACAACCATGTACTCCATCCTCAGAGTAACCTAACACTAAGCTACCTGGGATGTACCTATCCCAGCTGTGTATGCAGACAGGTTAAAACACAAAAGGGAGGAATGTGTTGAAATAGGACAACCCGCCATGTACCCAATTAAAGGTGTATGCTCATATATATATATATATATATATAGAGAGAGAGAGAGAGATACATAGAGACATGTCGATATATACAGGTCTACATATATATGTAGATATACAGATAGGTTTAAACATCTACACATCTATGGAGGTACAGATAAACATATGCAATAATGTATATATATATATATATATATATATATATATATATATATATATATATATACACACACATATACATACATGTCTGCAGACAGCATCCAAAGTGGTCATATCTGAGTACAACATGGACAATCACACATTCTGCGGTCCCCCCAAACAATATGAACATAACATATGAAGAGTATATGCCAATACACTATTACAAATATGTTCGATGGACACAGTCACCAACACAACTGCATTGACTGCAAATATCCATGACAGAATTACACAGACAGCTTTCATTTTGCAAATCTTTATTACATTCTGATGTATTGCCAAAAGGATTCAAGGACTAACAGTACCTGCATGCTATACAGGAAGTATTTAATAGTGCCTTAATGAATCCGCCTGCAATTACCATAGTATTAGTCCACTAAGGGATAGGTGTTCACATAGGGAAAGAACACCCACACACATATAGACGTTGTATAAAAGGGGTTCCTACACACCTGCATGTGCTATGTACACCCACCATCTACCCCACAACCAAGCTATGTACACCCACCAACATCTACCCCACAACCAAAATAATTACATCAATACATACTGTCATACCATAACCATTTATGCAACTACTGTACAACATCTGCTGGATCCTTAACATACCTGGACAAAGACACACTAACATGGCCCTATGTGAAATAGTTGCAGTTATACAATTGAACAGCTGATGTAACAGAGTTTGTATGAGCTAACCTCGCTTCAGAGGGTTGAAAGGTTCATACACCAGGAAGTTTTAATGAGTATTGATTATTAGCACAGTATGATACACAGTAACACCAAACTAAATATGTCTGGTAAGCACACTGTAAACCCCCTAAAATTATATGCATAGCTATGCAGCCTTGAGCTGGTCAAACAACCTGGCCAGACTGACACATATGCAGTATTAGGTACAGACCAACCTTGCACAAGTAGCAATGTTCAGAAATATAACAGCAGTACTCACATTTAGACCAACTCCTCTAGGCATTACACACAATATATTACTGTTCATCTCCATACAGCTGTTGCAATAGATTCCAAACAAAACTTCCACGTTGTCTTCCTCACAAGTAAGGCAAAGGGACAATGCCCAAGTGGAGTACTCAGTTATACTCCACTGTAGCCATGGTATTGGCTAAGGCAGTAGCAGCACAGCTGATGTGCATGTAATTAGCTACTTAGGAACACCAATTGGCCATCGGGATAGCACATGTTACTGATCTGTAACTATAAAAGGTTGCCTTGTCACACATTCAAACCATCTGTATCTACCTGTAGGACAGTACAAAACACTGAAAGACTAACCAAAAATGAGTATTACACTAGTTATTAACACCTCCGATTACTAAGACTGTATGTATAACATGTAGTATGTCTGTGTATGTAGTATCTGTACTGTAAGAATTACAGTGTAACCAGTGCATATAGTGGAAATAGCTATCTTGTAGCAATGTATTGTTGAGCAGAAGTAATGCCTGTAGTATTCTGTGTGTGTACCGCTGTAGGTCACACGGCACACTCCACATACACCACATGGGATGATATGGGCTTGGAACCCACCAATTCGCTTCGAGCCACTGTCAGTGTCAGGATTGGTCAAACAAGTATGTGCTATAACAGGGGATAGTATATGTCGATATATTGTAACATTCGACATATGTATGGGTATATAAGTAAGATGAACATGTTAAAGGTGGGTTTACCGTGCAAATATGGTGTGCATTGTGGGATATTGTGCCAATAACTGTGTAATATACAGTATTCTAGGCAGATCTGTATTCTATTCTACATAGCAGTTCTATTATGTTATGCAAACAGTAGTTATATCTATTGGCAATTACAATACTCAATGACAGGATACATAGCATTAGTATTCATCTGACAGGTTAGCAGCATGATAGCAAAGATAATTGGAAGAGCCAGGTAACTATCCATGCACATAACACATGTAATATCCACCTCTCTACTATCATTTGCAAGCAATAACAGCTGTGCATGTGTACATGTTATGCAAATGTGTAGTGACCCTTGTTACAGGGCTGGGCCAAATGGCTATGTGCACACCTACATAGAGTGGATATTGAGAGTACAGACACACTGGTTAAACTACCAGGTTTGTGTAGCCCAACCTCTCATTGCCAACCTAACAGCCGCCTGCACATACTGTATGTAAGGTAGTGCACAGCACTGGTAATGAAACAGGTTGCATATCATCTTTAACTCCAGTGTAACATCTGCAGTAGGAGTGTAAGATATAGGAGACAGCTGCCCATGTGTAATAGCCACATCATAGGTGATGGCTCACACTATCTGATTATATCATGATCATGTTGATAGTGGCATCAGAGCCTATTGATACATGACTCTGCTTGGGGAGTGGGTGTCTGTGCCCAACAGAGCTCATGGTCCTGGTGGATATGTGAGTATATACCCAGAGAAGGAAACAGACCTGTAGACACTTGCATCATCTGTAATCAACTAACAGGATGTGATGTGCTCCTCAGAGGAGGATTGCTGCTAAAGGTAGCTACAATGTTTCCGTAATAGCCAGCGTTGTCACGTCCATAACACAAATATTTATATGTGAGCATCACTGTCTAAAACATCTTCATAGGCCATATGTAAACTAAATACAGTACTTGGTACTTGTAGTACTGACTGGTCATACAGGCATGTCCACTAGTCAGCTACTGGTGTTTCCTAATGTCAGCTTTGTGTATGTAACCATCCTGGGGAATGTAATCTCTAGGCCATGTACACTGCCAGACCCAGCTAACACCATGCCCCACACATTGTCTGGGATGCAGCTACAGGGGTAATCTGGAAGGCAACCCAGTCTACAGCCATGACTGGACTGGACAGTCATGAGGTGTAGGTTAACACATACGCTTACCAGAACACAATAAGAACACCCACGCACACTACTGGAAATCACACACATTCACAGATGCGTCTAAGTATCTGGCCAAACAAGTGACCCCCCAAGCAGGAAGAGACAGACACCAAAATACACAAACTGTATGACATATTTGCATACTTGTGCCACACCTTTGAACACATGACTGGAAACATGCCCAACAGTACTCATTTATGAATGAGTACTCTAGCACTATATTTCACACCAGCCTATACAAGGGCATACATACTGTCATCTGCCTGTCTGCCATGATTAGCCACATACTCATACACTCAGACCACCTTTTGAACTATACACATGGCTCTGGCATATTCCATGTTGTTGTGCAGGACCTGTGATGCAGTAGCCTGGACTGCATGGAAACACATGTAGGAACTGTCAGGTCTTGTAGCCATGCAGGTATGTCCCAAGGCCTGGGTAGCATTCTGCCATTGGCCAGAATGATACTGCAGTACAGGGACAAAAGGACTGTATTCCACAATTGTCTAGTGTAGTGGTGCATGTTGCAAGGTATCCAGTATCTGTCATCCTGGGATAACATAGATGACAGACCATGATGCTTTGCCAGATAGGGCCTGCACCTGTCACCCCTGGGAATCTGGATACAGCCTAGGGCTCATGCTTCCCCTATAGTGCCTTCATCATGCACGGTTCAGGTGAGGGTCCACTGCTGTTACAGGGACAGCCAAGCAATAAACTGCGGGTCTTGCTACACAATGATATATGTCAGAAACACTATATGGACACACATATGTTAATCCCTAACATGGAGAACATATCTGTGCTGTGGCTGAGACATGTTCAATGCTCTGGAGAGCACACCTGCATGACCATGTTATAACACATACCTCACCTTTTGCCCATTATCCTTTATTGGAACACAAGGGCCACAGGTGTGTCCATATTCCTGAAGTATATGTACACCCCTACGCTAATTGCACATGCATAACATCAGATGCATTATGATGAGCAACTACCTTTGTGCCACAGTGGAATTCCAAATGCACCTCGAGACAGATCACCCACCAGGCCGCAGACTTCCCAACTGTCATAATGTGCTGTAATGGGGAAGATTAGGTCTGAGACAGAACCATAATAATGGCTACTCTCAACTATTCCATCATAAACTGGGAAGACTCTTCATGTACCAACACCTGCGCTTAATGCATGCTGGATTCCATCGGCCCACTGACCTGGATCACAGTAGTCACACAAACAGGGCTAACAGTATGCTACACATAGTTAGTCTCCAATGCCAGTGTTATGTTTCCTAAGAGCAGAGTGGTGAGTGCCATGGCACCCATGCAGATAGACAATGCATGTGCAAATGCTGAATCCTACACAAATGAACCTTAAAAGCAGTCACATATGTGCAATTAGCATAGGGGTGTATATATCCTTCAGGAATATGGACACACATGTGGCCCATGCGTTCCAATAAAGGATAATGGGCAAAAGGTGAGGTGTGCCATTGAAACAGAACCAGGAGTCAACCCAACACAAACAAGTAGACAAACTGGTGGTACCATGCTTTAAAGTGTACCACAGAAGGTAGTAACTGTTGCAAGAGTGAACACACGAGTGTAGGTGATCCCTGGTCAGCCTCAGTAAAATGCAGATACACTATATAAAACAACGCAAAGCTACTGTGAAACCAATCAGCCATATATTATGAGGCCAAGGACATTGCATTCTATAGCTGTCTCGTTAATTATAATGGCAATTACAGGACGTGCCGTGCTGCACAGCACTATGGCATGGGAAGTACTGCACCTACAGAAATAGCACCTGTTCATCCAGATAGGGTCTTGGAGAACCTAAACCCACTCCCACCTCCCCCCACCCCCAACAGGTACGCTTAGCAATATATCCATGTACACTACAGGGCCCCTGTACTAATGACTATGCAGGTACAAGCTGCACTCTCTAATGCCATGCATACAGCTTTCATGGGACCTGTCAACATCCCAGGATGTATCCTACACAAATGTAAGAAAATTCAGCTATCCACATACACATCATGTTCAATCATAGCTCCATGTCAGGCTGTGTACACACTGAATGGTGCACAGCAACAGTCATCACACCCCACAAAGGGGGAGACACCATTGATAATGGGACTTAGTGCACAACTACCCTGTTGAGTCTGGCCTGTATGGCCATGTACCGTGGTCAATGTAATTGATGTACTCAGTACAGATGTAGATGACAGTAGGGTTGATTCACACTGCATATCATGACCTTGACCAGTTGTAGGACACCATCACCCATACTGTGTTCCAGCTACACTCAGTAAACTAGGTGTATATTCCTATGTCACAGGAGTGGTTGGCAACTGGAATGCTAGCAGAACCTACACTACAGAAGGTGTTAGATACGTGCATATCAAACCAGTGCCAGCCACAGTAATACAGGGGTCATTCCTGGTACTCCCCCTCTTTGTTAGCTATACCACATAGACTAACACAGGAGGCATCAGCCTATTGATGTCTGCAAATGACTATGAACTAGGAGCAATAGTCGACTCATTGTGTGCTGTGTTCAACATACAGAAGGGCCTTAGTGTGTCAGATGTGTGGTGTGTGATGTATGGCCACTATCTGACAACTAAGTATTGCATTGTCATCCCCTCTGTTACAAACCCTGTACCCATTAATTACCACCTAGGCAGTGGTCAACATAATGGCAACTGTGTGTATGGGATGCAGCTGGACAGTACTTCCCTTTGATAGTTACGTCACCACAAAAGACAGGTAGTCATATGTGGCACCCCTAATCATGACAGGGTGCCATCCAGGAATATAGAGATAACTGCTCAGCCATACTCAACACCCATGTGCCCCATAATAGATCACATATTTCCTGCGAGGGTTATTGTCCATGTGTAGATGGCCTACACTGCCCTTCACAATCCCTAGCTGCACTATGTAGCATGCAGCCTACCCTGAATAAAGCCATGTCCAACCCCGAGGTGTTGGGCATGCTACACTTAACACATCCTGATCCCAAATAAACACATACATCATGGACATCCACCTTTCTAGTACAAGGATCACAACATGCCTGACAGATCCATGTCCCATACACTTAACATACTCTTGCCATACTATACATCCCTGTCCAGAGAAGCTGCACATTGTCCCTCTCTGTGACATGGTGTGATGACAGCATGCCAAATATATCAGTAACCATGTGTATCGGTTCTGTGACACGGCTTGAACTGGCCAGTGAAACTTACCTGTCTGTTGCCTACAGCTAGGTAACCTGTCTGCCTAGGCTCATAAATGGCCCAGGGCATATAGCCTACTAGATCACTATGACCATACATGCCATCTAAAACCCTGCAAATATCATCAGGCTAGCTATTGTCCCATGTGTTACACATGTGCAACACAGGCAACACATGGTAAAATGCTAGACAGCTGTACAGTGCCATGTAGATGTATATGGCAAAACACATACATGCTTGCAAGTTTGCAGGGTCACAGGTCATGTCCCTAACAGCTATGTATGACTATATATGTGGCATATACACAGCATTAAGATTGATTGCATTAATGTGAACATATCCAGGCATGTGCTGAGAGGTAAAGACACCACTACAGGCAAACAGACAAACAAATGCCCACGTCAAGACAACATCCACATGGTGTATGAGTAATGTCATCACGACACACACATACATGGCGATAACATCACATCACCAGTAGGTGTCAAATGTGTGTGACTTATACATGTCAGTAGTGTTAGTGCCATGTAGATCTACAAAGACGTATTTGTAATCTTAATAAATGTGATACACATGTATGTTCAGCTGTACTGCTGTACTTCTCTGTGAGTTACTGTGACCTGTCTCCATCGCTATGTCTTCCAGGTATGCCACGTAGCAGACTGCTGCTGTACAGCCGCTTGGAGGATGAGGTCCTCATCCCATACCTCCTCGACAACTACACCACACTCTTCAGCCATGTGCCACAGGATGCATAGCAGTGGGATGCCCTGTAGGAGGAACTCTGCAGGAGGGTGAATGATGTTGGCAGTCACAATTGCACCTATCAGCAGGTGCGCCGACACTGCACTGACCTGATAAGATGGGTGAAACAGCGTGCTAATGCAATCACCAGGGAACAAGGTGCAACAGGTGGGGGGCCACTCACCCAGCCCCCACTCACACATACCGAGGAGCTACTGGCCAACCTGGGGACACCTGCAGACCTCCATCCACAAGCTTTAGCTGGTATTGTGGAGGTGGGAGTCTCTCAACCACCGAGTCTGGAGTTGCCTGGCAAGTCACTACTGCACATAAACACAACCATATATCACATAGTTACATGTGTTACTGTACAATATGTAATGTAACATCATATGCAAGGTATGTATGCAATACTATAGTCTACTACTCTATGTATGCACAGATGTGCATACTCCATAGTATAGTTTATTGTACTGGCTTATGTGCTAACATAGACATTGCACCCGGTAGTTACCACACAGGTGTGGATAATCTTACTGCTGTGAAACTCCTGTTTAGGTACCTCTGGCATTTTGCAGTGACATCAACCTCTATCAGGTGAGATTGCTATTATTTACCAGGCTTGATAATGCACAGAACATACTAATTGCATGCTATCTGCCATAACACAAGCACACATAATGTATGGTGGTCCTGGAAATGGACACTGGTCAGACCTGCAATGCATCACACTGTTTACCTATGTGAAACAATTGAAGACTATATGAAGCACCTACACTAAACCTTCCAAACGGTCATTGCCAGATGTGTGGACAACAGTGAATACAATGGTGGAGGTGTGTTCCACTGTAGGGACAGGTACTACATAGCAGCGTTACACATGTTAGGAATGGTAACAGTACTGTACAGAGAACATATGTGTGCACACACACTAAATGTGTTGGAGCTGGAGTATGCCCGGCCCACAGGATACACCCTTGTGGTGTATACCCTTGCTATGAATGTCACACAATGTCATGTGCTATCAGACATGTCCATGACATGTAGTGGGCTAACTGCAACACTGCTCAACTATCCTGCAAAACATGTCTCTCATCCCATATATACCACCTTTTGTCTGCATAACCCTGTCCTCAGTGGAGCATATGACATCTATGGGTGTATGTCATATGGGATAACACTGACATGTGAAATAAGATGGCCATCACAACCATTTGACTGAACATGTGTATACATGGCCATGGAGGATGGCCAGAGACATGAAGCAAAACACACAGAAGTGATGTACATGTATGTACACCCTGTTGTACACTGGCTCGACACAATACAACTATGGCCTTTGTGTAATGGTGATATTGCAGATGTGAAAAACTAAACATCATACAGGTCTGTGCACAACTTGTGTAGGCATAACTTGAAAACACCACATAACATATCCTAAACATCTGGAGTGTGTCACGACATGGAAGCATTCTCCTATGCAGTATCCAAATACATACATGTGTTGCACATCATACACATACATCCATATCAAGCCACAGATACAGTACACTCACCTTGCTGGTGTCAGACATCGCTGTCATGCCTGCTCCTCATTTGTGTGAGGTACACAGATGGCATGTGGGACAGAGTACTTGTAAGTTAGCCATGTGTGGGCATAGTTGCCAGGTATCAGTAATATGGTTGCAGATGTGCAGGGGTGTCATCTGTATACCCTTCTGTGACCTGTCACACATTCCACATTAGGATTTATTGTGTATACACCTCGGTGATGTGGGTCACATTCCACATTAGATATGTACTGTATGTGAAAATAGTCATGGCTATGAACTGTGTCAGTAACTCACACTGTATAGCAACTGTGAAGCCACATGATGCCCTGCAATGGCTATGCACATCAGCTCAATGTGCAGTATATGTCCCTGCATATTTGTAGGGTGGACAGACAACATTGCGTCAGCTGAAGGCCCATGTTAGTATAACACGTCCCTGCATTGGGACACCACTACTGTACTGTAGATTGAAAAGGACACCATTGTGTTACACATGTATGCATGTCATTCAACACGTCATCAGAAGACATGTCATTCTACATGTGATTGGCAAGGTCATACACCACACAGCAGGCCGGTGTACTGTAAACCTGTGCTAGTCTGTGGCACTATTGCAAAGTAGGGACAGCCATGTCAAACGTGTGTACAGCCACATGCACAATGTCTATACTCAGCTCTGTGGTAGGCAGAATAATGTTGAACAGACATGCATGGCTTTGGGGGAGATATGCAATCTAGGGCTCAGGCAAATATAGTATGCAGTTGACATACCCTACTGCTCATGTCCTCACAGATAGGGGTGATGGCCAACACAAAGCATCAGTGGCAGATGTACAAAGGTCAGCGATGGTCTGCTAACATGTGGTGTATGTTGCACACACCACGGCAGTGCAATGCAATGGTGCAAAGTGCATGCATTGTGTTGCAGGTTTGGGGCATAGGCTACTAACACAAATGGTGCAATACAGGTATGTATGCTAACCACCACTATAATTATGTAAGGTGCATGCCATCTGCTATATCAAATGCATGCTGTTGTGTGCAACTCAGGGATGTATAACTACCACTATAATTGCCTAAGCTGAAACTATAATTGTCTAAGCCAAATGCCATCTGCCATATCACCTGCATGTAGCGTGTCTGTGTGTGTGTGTGTGTGTGTGTGTGTGTCTCTGTGTGTGTGTGTGTGTTTGATATAACTTGTAATGTACAGTTCTTGTCTTCCCCTCACAGGTGTTGATGTAGGTGCATTGCCCTCCTGTGGTCCACCTGATGTTAGTGTCCCCACAGACTCTAGCAGCAATGATGATAGTATGATTGAGGTGCAGGCAGGATTGTCAGGGGCTGAATCTGTGCCATTGGTTGCCATTCCACCTGTTTCCCCCTCATCCTCGCACACAGTTCCCCTGCCTGCACATACCCCATCACCACCGGCCATAGAGGAAGGACAGTTGGTGGGTGGTAGCATGGAACAGGGAAGTGTGGTGACTATAGAAGGTGTGCCTGCACACCATGATCCCAGTCAACAGACTGGTGATGTCCCACACAGGCATGTGCCCAGAGCTGCTTGTAGGAGGACCACTGACCAACATGCCCCTGCGAGACCAAGTACATCAGCTGGAGTCACCAGACGTATGTTTCAGGCTGTAATGGAGACACAGGCATGTGTTGAATGGCACAGCAGAGATGGTCTGAGGCTTCAGAGGGCTGCTGTCCATTCATTAACTGACAACATCCAGGCACTTGCAAATACTCACCATCATTCTGCAGATGTTTTGGACAGATGATTGGGTGACATAGTGGGAGGCTTTGACCATGGCATGTCAATCCTAGAGCGTGGAATGTCTGTGTTGGAACATCTGGGGGGAGTGAGGTGTCAGGCATGTGGATGTAGGCCAGCTACATCACCTGTTGAAGGTCTATGTGAACATGCTACTGCACATACCCGCTCCCATAGTGGTGGTAGCAGCAGCAGTGCTGCTGGTGCTGTGCAGTCCACACCAGGACACAGCAGGCCACGTGCACATGGTCCTGGATGGTCCCAACAGGGACATGAGTCCAGTGGACATGCGTCATCAGACGGTACCCAATCTGGACCTCTGCTTGGTAGTGCCCGTGCAAACCCTGGCAGGCGCAGGTCACATGGCTGGACACCGTGAACTGTGATACCTGCCTTGTACAGTCTGCAGCTGTCAATATTACCCCTGTGTAGGCCAGCCACATGCCAGACCTGTGTGCATGCATACACACACACACACACACACACACACACACACACACACACACACTGGAAACAAATGTAGGGCACCTCAACACACACATGCATAACATCCACACATGCCCAATGATATCACAGGCCCTAACACACACGCATGATGGCATCCAATGGCACAGCTTAGGCCTCTGGCAAACATCACCCTGTGCATACAAAACTGTGCCACATCCCTGTCACCACACCATTGGTGCAGGGACATGCTCATATGGTCTGATGCACAGGGTGAACATACTAGGTAGACAATTGTAGATTAATATTGTTGAGTAGTGCTGACAGGCAGCAGACATACCATGTATTGCAGTTTTAGAATGCATTTTGTATGTCTGACAGCATGTATCATGTGTAACAACACTAACAGCATGTTGATCTTGACGTTCTGCCTTCCTCTTTCAGGTGTAGTTGCATGTGCCGGGGGATGTTGGTGTTTGCGGGAGTCCCATATGTACATGTTGACTACCCACAGGTCAGTATGACAATACCTACATGCACTTTGTAGCTTCCACATCACAGTTATATTCTCCCATGTTTCAATTATGTTTACTGTTCTAATGATCCAAGAGCATGATAGCTGTGTAGTAAGCTACTGTGTTCAGAGCCATCACATCCATAGTGGGTGACATCACAGGTGTAGTTACCTGGAGCGCGGAGTGTGTAAAGGAGTGGTATGCTGGATGACAAGGGTAAAGGCCAGTGGAAATAGTGGCTTCTCATTGGGAAGCAGTAATACCTACTGCCATGACAGCATGCAAACACAGACACACCCACACACTCGGATTCCAGACACAGTAACACACACTCTGACACACACACAGTTGCCAGTGTTTGGATGAGAACCCCTGCCTATATGCATATCATCATTATAGTACTACGCAATTACAAGATGCGCCACAGAGATTACACATGTACAGGTAGTTGGGATGGCCTAAGATTGAGGACATCGACAGGGATACTACAGTGCAGTGAGTGTATGTGGGGAGGGGGGTCCATCAGTAGGTTATGTAACAACAGGTCACACCCCAGGGTGTACATGTTAATATGCAGTTAGTATGCCTGTCTACGATTGATGATATCAACAGGGATGCTAGACTGCTTTGAGTGGATGGAGGGAGGGGGCATTAACATTTCACTATGGTAAAATACAGCCTCACTCCAGGAACCAGACAGCCATGCACACGGGCAGCCCCCCCCACACACACACACACACCAGCATTCACAAGGATATACACCTATGTCACACACATACACTTTACATGTGTGAAGTTTAACCACCTGCCTATGCCTTTCTTTCTACACTTCACTCTGTACTGGTGTCAACAGTGTTCAGGAGAGTGATAACATGTGGGATGTATTCCCAACCATACGTGACATATATGGACACACCCACACATGCCAATACTGTGAATGAAACACCTGCCTATCTCATGATAGGTACTACAGCAGTACATTACTATCACATCCAGTACAATGCTTACTGACTCTTTCCTTTGACAACTGTGCTGATATATGCACAATATATGCACAGGGGAGGTATTACTGTTACAGGTGTCATGGGGTTTTCCTTTGGTGTCACCCTTACAGCATTCTACATTGTCTGTCTTCCACTTCAAGTCAACAAAACCTGACCTTAGCAGGTACACAGGTTATTGTAAGACTGGTTGCAACACACCAGTGAGCTGTCCTCAGTAAACATTCATCTGCAAAGAAGCCCCACCACTTAGTAGTCATGTCCAAACATCTGTCCATACCTCATGTACAGCTTACTGTACTTAGAGCATATCACCATATACAGTTGGCAGTGTTGAGGCTGTATTGCAACAGCATGATGTACTAAGACAACAGTCACCTTCAGACATCAGACACTGCACACACATGGAATCTACACAAACAGCAATACATGTACACATATGCGGTCTACATCAGTACGTGCACTAGCAGGTCAAGAGGATACATTCCACACCTTCCCCACGCCATGTGTGAAACATAGCAGAGCAGTACACCATAATGGATGTTGTATTCATGTACTGGTAGGACACCACCACTTTCACTGAGTAGCCAAGTGTACATATATTACAACAGCACATATCAGCGTGACATACACAGCATTATTCCATGTCATGCTCCTACAAACTGTTACTTGACAGTGCCATGGTGAAGCTGGGGCACTGTAAAGGTCAACAGTGAGCACATCATATTTGCCACACACACCTCATGTGTACTGGAAGAGTGCCAGCAATGTGCTCTATTAGAGCTGGACAGTACACTCATTCAAGCATGTGCAAAGTCTGTGGCTTGTAAACATCTCACCCCAGCATGTACTGGCTATTGTGGTACTAAGGCTAATGTCCAGACAGCACACAGCATGCATGGCTTGCAATTGTTGACATGGGGTATATGTAGGAGCTGTGGCCACACATGGTTGTACGTGTCATGAACATATCATCTGTGACTACTCAGGAACATACAGTGCAGAGCTGGATTTCCTTCAGTCTGTCAATACAGGCCTTGTGTAGATCCTATGGTCCTGTTACATGGGTATGTCTGCAGGCATTGCATTAGGTTGACATGTCTAAAGACATACATGACACATGGGGTGTTATATGCTAGGATAGGTGTCATGGGTGACCAGTCGAGAGGGGATTTTACCTCTATCAACATAGATATCAAACCTTATGTACTGTTAGCATGCTATCTGCCATGTGCACGTGTGTAATGACTGTAGCCACCTGTATGTAGAAAGGTAAATGAAAGCTATGGTAATGTAATATATGTTGTGGGAGTGTGGGATGTACATATCCAGGGCAGATGCGGTTAGGTCATATACAACCATGAGGGTGTTGTTTACTGGTGTACAGCAACACTTGACCATGTTAATGCTGACAACATCCGATGGACCCTGGTATGTATACAACTGAGCAGGTTACAAACAGTGGTATCATTGCATTGCATAACACATTATGCAGCTGTGTCTGTACATGGGTACATTGCACAGTTGATGTAGGCCTAGGTACAGTCCATCAAATTGAGGTTTATCTTTTGGTCTACCATACTATGTCATACCATATATGGATGTGTGTTGGTAGTCTGGGAACAAGGTGGTGGATGTATATGAGGATACAACCTAGAATGCAGCATGTGCCACTGTCACCTGTACCGGACTCATCTGTGATGTGTTATGTGAGAGTAGTGGTCTTTACATGTGAGTAGCCTTTATTAATATGTGTACACCACCACCTTGTATTGTCCATACCACTGTTATGGCCCACATCTGGATCCGAGTTATATGGTGGTAGTGCAATTGTGCACTACAGAGCCTTCAGCCAGGTGTTCCTCACTGCACAGATGTCGGTATTCACCATTGTAGGTTCTACATTGAGCAAATGGATTACTAAAGCCACACATCTAACATGGGTTAGCATAAGCATCCAATGCAGTTGTCATGTAGGTGTCAGGGTGTTACTTCTGTGTGTAGGACATTTGCCTTGGAATGCAGCTATATGGGTAAATGCAACCTAGGTATTATCCACACACACTTGTAAACATGGATGCATTTGCTCTGTGTTGAAGGCTCGTCATTCGGTCAGGACAGCCCGGAATGACAGACACTGGACAACCACAAAAATAACAGCAGGACATTGCCTCATTGTTTTGGTCTAGCAGTTGCCCCCATACCATGACATCACTGTGCGTAACATTTATGTGCTTGGTAGCAAATGTCCCATGTAAGGTGACGAACAGTGGCAGAACTTGTGTATATGACCAATGTTAGATATACCTAGGGTAGCAGTCCTGCTAATAATGACAACTACTACCACAGCCGGGAGAGGTCATCTTGTCACCCGCACCTCAGTACTATTACACAAGGTGGCTCACACATTGTTTGCACATGCCACTGTTCCACGTATAATGCCACTGTCCACAACCTATCAATGTATGCCTTTCAGGGCAGCAAGGTGTGCGACACATGCTGTAGGTAGCATCCATCTGTGCAACCCAGGTAACCTATTGTCTGTCACGTCCACACATGCATGAATGTGCATACGTAACATATATATGTCACTACTTCATGTACATGCATGCATGTGTATCACACAACACAGACACAGATATATCATTTACAGGCCACATACAGGTATCAGGTTGTAAACCAGTATGATGTGCATATACACTGACAGGTAAGATGTACCTAACTGTAAACCTGTGTGTTTACAATAGGAGTCCATTACAATGTGTTCTGTACATGTAAGTGTTTGAGCATGCACACTGTGGCCTTCAGTGGTTAGAATCTGAGTGCATCCCAAACAGCCCTGTGCTACTAAGTGTATGAGCGTACCCACTGTAACCCTGTACAGTGATAGTAGTTGTCCATTCCACATATGGCCATACTCCAGTTCAGTTTCCTGTTGTGCTACAACTATACCTCTCAGGCCTACCTGTGGATGGTATGTCTTGTTTGTGCATACAGGTTGTAATGGACACCTACTTTAAGCACACAGATCTACAGCTATGTACATTGTGACTGTCAGTCTCCCTGTTAACGTCCTCAATTGTAGAAGGGCAGTCTGACTGCCTTGGGATGTGTAATCTCTGTGGCGCATCTTGTAACTGCGTAGCACTGTAATAGTGACCTTTAGATAGTTAGGAGTTCTGATCCCACCACTGGCAACTGTGTGCGTGTGTTTGTGTGCGTGTGACAGCAAATGCCTGAGTGTGTGTATCAGCAAATGGCTGAGTGCGTTTCTGTGCGTGTCTCAGCAAATGTCTGAGTGTGTGTGTCAGCATAGGCTGAGTGTGGTTGTGTGTGTTTATTTGTGTCTGCATCCTGTCATGGCAGCGGGTTTTGCTGCATTCCAAAGAGATACCTCCTTTTGCACTGTCCTTTATCCTTGTCAACCGCTATACCTCTCTCTTCCCCCTTCCCACTGCAAGTAATCGGTCCTGTGATTTCACCAAGCTCAGACGGGGAATCAGTAAGTGTAATTGTGTGTGTTCTGTGGCACATTCCCCAACTACATACCACTGTACTACTTACCTTTACATAGGCAAGATGTGTATGCACAATACTGGCAAGTGTGTGCATGTTTGTGTGTGTGACTACCCTGTAGCCAGGCATACACATGTGTAATGTCTTTTTGCACACCATGGTACTCATCTGTGGTGAACAGTGTCTACAAAGTATTACATAGTTAGGAATGGTAAAGAATACACAGTCAAGCACGACTAAAGTTGGGTATGTTATTTTCCTGTGCCACTGTCAAGCAGTGACACAGAAGAGGTTGCTAGGGTGTAGAGGTCCACACCCATCATTCCCCCACCCTAACTCTACAATCCCCGGGGTAGATTACATTAGCCATCATTCCCCACCCCAAACTCCACATACACAACAACCATCCCTTCTCTGGAGAACTGCTTATGATTTAAATGTTATACATAAGAGATGCCTCTGTTTTGTGTACACGTCAGATCCTTTGGAACCCTTCTGTGACACAAAGGGCATTCAGATGTGTGTGTGTGTATATGTGTATATATAGATATATATATATATATATATATATATATATATAGCTATGGCTGTGTCTGTGTATATGCATATATGTGTGTGTGTGTGTGTGTGTGTGTACACATCCCGTAGGTGAATATATATATATATATATATATATATATATATATATATATAGGCATATATGTAGGCATGACAGTTGTACAGATGTAGACTTGTCTTTGTTGTTTCACAGAGTACAGTGCGCATTCAAGGGTACTGTACATATGTACACAAAGGGACTGTCCCATTTGTTTTCAGTACTGTGGAATACCTGTAGTAGGATGTGCATTATAGACTCCATGCAACATGTGTACAACCCAGATGGCTTAGTGGTACATCCAGTGACCTCAGTGTGCATGGTCCAGGGTTCAAGACCTGTAAGCCTTGTTGATACTGTCAATTAGGACTGTGTAAGACACTTTTAAGCAGGTGTAATTGTGATTTTGTGACTAAGCAGCAGGTACATGCAGGTAACAGACATGTACAACCCACAGTACACTTGGAATGCCCTTCTTTGGCAATCCTGCTGTCACCCACCTACATATACACCTCTGGGACTGCTGTAACCCAGTATTCTCCATAGCATGTGCTGCAACTGCGTATTGCTGTAGTGTGATAAACTAGTTAGGTAGGGGTTCTATTCCAAGAGAGACCAACTCTGTGTGTGTGTGTGTGTGTGTGTGTGTGTGTGTGTGTGTGTGTGTGTGTGTGTGTGTGCGTGTGTGTGTGTGTGTATCTGCCTGAGACAGGAACAATGCTTTTTAGAGTATGCACACTCTTTACAATTCACATGACCACCTTTGGCAATCCTGCTGATGTCACCCACCTAGGAATACACCTCTAGGACCGCCATAACCCTGTATTCTCCATAGCGTGTGCTGTAACTACGTTTTGCTGTAGTGTGATAAACTAGTTAGGTAGGGGTTCTATTCCAAGAGAGACCAAGTGTGTGTGTGTGTGTGTGTGTGTGTGTGTGTGTGTGTGTGTGTGTGTGTGTGTGTGTGTGTGTGTCTGAGACAGGAACTATGCTTTTTAGAGTATGCACACACTTTACAATTCACATGACCACCTTTGGCAATCCTGCTGTCACCCACCTAGACATACACCTCTGGGACTGCTGTAACCCAGTCATCTCCGTATCACGTGCTTTAACTGCGCAATGCTGTAGTGTGATGCACTAGTTAAGTAGGGGTTCTATTCCAGGACATGGCAGGTGTGTGTGTGTGTTTGACTGTCAGAGCCTGTGTGGAGGTGGCTTTGTCTAACCACTGGACATGTTGGGGAGCGGATTTTGTAGTTTTCCTATATGGTGTCCATCTTATATGTCACAATGTCCACCTCACAGGGAGTACAGATGTCAGCCAAGGGACTGTGTTGGCAAGCCATACCCCTACATCTGGCAAAAGGCCTGGTGAACAAAGTACGCAACCCTACTATATCCCGGAATACGTCCTGAACCCATGTGTCATACACAAACACACTTGCCTAGAATATCCCGCTATGTTGCTAGTACCCTGCACATTGATGACAGATAGCAGGCATGGTGTGATTGCAGTGGGCTGCAGAGAGCATGGCATACTGTACAGCAGTACAATAGGCACATAATTGCGGACAATGTGCCTTCACTATGGTCCCCCACTGGATGCCTGCAACATATGTGGTGCCATCAAATGTGATCCACAGAGGCCATACAATGCCTTACACACGTCAGTGGCATCAGTCCATACAGGGCACATCATGGAATACCTCTATCATGCTACCAATGTAGGTGCAGGGTCAATCTGCTGACTATAAGCAGGTTCTGCCACACCAGGCCAGTATTGGCATATCAGAGGATAACAGTCTGTGTACACATGTGCCAGCCAAACCAGGTACACCTGTACATGTCACTGTACATTATTGTGGGACATGCACATCCCAGGCAATGTCCATGTCAAGGACTATCAAACACAGACATGCATGCATTGCAAAGCTAAGGCCATACACAATGGTAACCAGGATGTCAGGCAGTTCATACAATACCCATCTGTGTGGGACATTGCAGATACTACACCCCTGTACCACACTGCACACCATTGTGGGGTGGTGTGATGCCAAGGATTACCCCTCACCCAGCCTTGTACAGCCATCTTGCACAGCCAACCACTACACACCCATGAAGCAATGCACACATGCATGTCAGTACTGGCACCTCATGTCTGCCTGTAGGATATGATGCTCCCAACCACAGTCACTCCCAGTATAACTCCCATTGGCATACCGACAGATGTCAAATGCGTTCACATGCCCAAGCCCACAGAACCTCCGGATATCTCCTGTGGTGCATGTAGTACCTGTGCATTACTGCAGTGTGGCAAACTAAGTGGTTTGGGAGTGTATTTGTGGCCCTGGCAAAGAGTGTCAATGTGAGTCCATTAGAGAGTGTGGTTGTGTTGACAATGACATCCGTTCATGTGGACAGCCATGTGTGCTACACCTAATGTCTGTCTACTATATCTCTGTTGCAGATGTCGCACACCAACACACATATATGTTCTTACAGCACACCAACATGTCAGCTTTGTGGCACATGGAGTAACTGCATGCACTTGTAATAGTTATTACTAGTCAGTCAAGGGTTTGAACCCCTATACTGGTAGGTGCGTGACAGACGATGCTTAGGTTTTTAGTCTCCAAGTCATTCTCTGATGTACTTTGCCTCTGTCTGTCCCTTCCACACACACACTGGTAGATGTGGAGGTGTACACCTGCTCAGCAGCAGCTTGTGTATTGTAAGTGATGGTCATGTTCGGGTGATGGCCTCTGCACCTATTGCAGTCCTCCTCTAACTGATTGCATGTGGAACAGCTGCGATGATGTTCGCATGAAAAACACAGTACAATATCTAGGAACATCATGTTAGTGTTTGCCCATGACAGTCACTGTGAGTGGTACCTGGATCTGGTGTTTGGTAAACGGCATCACAGATGATATCTGGATGTTCCTCAAACAACATACACAGTGGAAAATAGCCTAAAGACAGGAGGGTGATGTGCCAGATATGACTACAGCATATAAGTGTAGATATGCTTCATTGAGTGTCAACTGCCTGTTTAACAAGGTGTGTGTGGTAACAGCTATTCTGCATGTTTTAAAACTGACAAGACAGTGCTCCGTTTGTGAGGGGATCCCCATCTGTAGGCTCATCTGTGGACTGGTCAGTGTGTGGAACTATTTGTTTCCTGTGTTACTCACTGAAAACATCTGTGAACAGCAGTAGCATAGTGTGAGGATTGCAGCCAGTACATGGTGATCGTGATGAGTTACTGCCATCGCAACCCTGAATGGACATATGTCACATGAAACAGTGGTATGACAGACACTGTCTGGGGTTCTCAGTGACATGTCAATAATGGACCACTGTTCATAGCTGCAGTCACAAGTCTTCTACACGTTGTACAGATGTCATGCAGTATATATGCATGTGTTGTGCTCTCTCTGCAAATGTATACCATCTACCAGAAATACAACCCAACACAGGGTCAAAGAGATAACAAACAGAATATTCCAACCACTGCACCTCAAGTCACATGTATACCATCTGTTGTGTTGGGTTGATGGTCATATCTATGCATGCTGTTGTAAGTAATCCTGAATGCTGTTACCTATTACTAAGACATATCTGTGTTTAAACTTCAACACCATAGGCTGTATGGGTTTGGAGGTCCTGGCAGAACCTCCTGTCCCACTTCAGCTGGCCATGGCACCAGGCACCAGCACATCTGGGGCCCAGCCTTGGGCTTCCACCTTTGTTGGCTCTGCACCACCTTCTGGTGGTACCACCATGGAGGATGGGGCGTGTCCCCCCTGGGAGCAGGTCCAGACAGGGACATGTCCGCTGGCGTACAGTCCCGGACGTGGTGCGTAGTTGGCTCAATAAGGGGTTTTGAGCCCAGATACACTAGCTCAAGGGCAGAGTGTCACATTTACAGGGTGAGGCTGCCCCTCCTAGACAGCCCCCAGCACTGCCACCTTTGCAGCTGTTTTGGTGCAGTGGTGGCTGCCCATGGCTGGGGACCTCTGTCCCACTGTTTCCATCTGAGGGCTCATGGGCTTCTGAATGCCGAACACCCCTCCCTGTCCAAGGTGCATCCTCCCACGTGTCATATACTGACCGTGTATGCTGTCTTGTCTGTCATCCTACCCTACACCTATCCTCCATGAGCATACCTACTCTCCTTCCCCCACATCCCACTCTCACCCTACGGAAACAAAAGGCCAATCGGTTCCTAGAACAACATTTGCCCCATACATAGCTGTCCATTTCACATATGTCCACTGGACACATGTAACCCTTTTAATATGCATCACAACATACTGCAGTTGTCCTCACCCCTATCTCTCAGGCACACAATCCTAGTATGCATATGACTCCTAAATGTTCCAGGTACAAGTGATGCGGATGACCCCATTGTACACACAACACTACAAGTCCCTCTATGGTTACCCCATGTACCTTTACCATGATGATGATGTCGCACACAACACCTTGCAAGAGTACTGTTCTCACATAATGATTGGACAGAAACTGTTGTGTTAATGTAAATAACATGCACAGAGTGATGTATATGGCCAATGTACAAATGTTTGCGTGTATGACTGACACATCTGTCTGAGGGAGTCTTGATATTACATAGGACAACACCACTACATAATACAGGCTTTGCTGGTGTTTCCCTTTTCATTCCTTTGTAATGCTTTGTCGTCACATGGGACGTTCCTGATGTATCTATCTATATGTATATCTATATGCTGGACAAACACTCACACATACATCTACATGATGGAATACATTTCCTATACTATTGAATGACTGTGCTGGATGATATGTTTGTGATAAGGTCCAATGTCTGTATATCTGCCATGACTTGGAGGTAAATCACAATAGCTGTGTGTGCAGGGTCCTGGTTTCGAGCCTTGCAAAGGCAGTTTCTTTTGTTGCTGGGCAGAACAAGGCCATTGGATACGGTGTGTTTAAGGCACATTAACACAGTTGTGAGCAGGTGTGCGCGGGTTTGCGGGTGCTAAGCAATGTTAACCTCTGGTTACAGTTTCTTACACTCAGCCTCTACATTGCTTTACCAGTGTAATACTTGCATACTGGCGGCCAAACAGGCTTACACCCGCTTGCTCCCGCACTTGCAAATGCACTGCATTTGGTGTTTGCATCTGACACTCATGCCCCTGCGTGGGAGTGAGGACTACGATATTACCTTGTGATGCCTATTACATTGGATAACATGCCTACAGTATTGGGAATGGCTGCCCATTAGGCAACAGCATGCCATTCAACTGTATGGAATCCGCAGCCTGTCCAGAGTTTGATTCATATTATTGGTGTGTTCCTCTTATAATCTGCACCCATCTGGCTAATACATGGGAACTGACACATTTCAATACAAACAAGTAATTGGGTTTTGGAACCCACATCCTTCAGCAGAGTCACGCTACTGCATACCTAATATTCTATCATCTTTCTAAAGTTGTCAGTGGAATATGTGCTTTCTGTCCCTATCAGACTTCTCATACAATTGGGGAAATATACAAACTGAATCAGGAACACGGCATAACACCAGGGACACATTTAAAGTATTGGTGCTATTAACCTGACACATTGACAGACTCAGAGCACATGAATTCATACACATTTTCTGAGGTAAATTATGTTAATTGTTGTCATTATTCATTATGTGTAATTCACCACCTTTCCTCCAAATATCACTAGTTTTAGGAAGGATTAAGTGGGGCAGTTAGAAACTGAGTCGAAATCTGGGACATCCCTGGAAATCGGGGACAGTTCAGAGGTATGGTCCTTATTGTTCTCCCATTGGTTTATGTCCTGTCCAGTGGATGTGCTCTTAGGGGTTGAGAAGTATGGGCATCAGCTATGCCCATTTCGGAATATTACTTACATCCCCGGGGTGGTCCTAATATGACTTTGCCAGCCAACACCTGCACGCCTAGGCCCATATCTGCATACCCATAGTTCCCCCACCTGCCACTCCTCTACAGCACTCATCGTTACTGTGGGTGCAGGTGGGGTATAAACACACCACTACACACTGTCCACTCTCCCCGTGTCGGGACATATGCCGTACGTTGTGTTGACCCATGGGTGATCAGGACCTACTGGTCCGTGTACATCTACAGGCTGGTTTGATGAGTCATTACCGGGACTGCCTTAAATCATTAATTTTTGGTGTCCCACAAGGGACATCGATGTCTATGTTTCAAGATTAGACCTGGTAGGTCTCTCCCACTGGTAGTGTCCTGCCAGCGGTCTGGGAAGCAGTGGTATGTTTACCTTTATTGTGCGTCTGTATGTCTCACCGGCCTAGCTGAGGGGGGTGGGGGGGATGATGCTACATGTTACACATTTGTTTATTGGACCCCTCACCCCTATATGTATGGCCTGTGAACATATGTTACTCGTAACTGCTGTATGAAATCCTAGCTATATACATGTGTATAGTTACAGTCACATATATATATATATATATATATATATATATATATATATATATATATATACACACACATTTACATTACTATATACAGATATATCTGTATATGTATGCATACATGTATATTTATATTTTGCTGTCTATAAATTTATATATATATATATATATATATATATATATATAGAACTATAGATTTTATATATATATATATATATATATATATATATATATATATCTCACAACATATGAGTCTATGGGTGTCTGCATATGTACATATTTATAGGTGGGTATGTATCTGTATTCTGTCTGTATGTATACATTTGTACTACGGAGAGGGAGAGGCTTATCTCTATGTCACTATGGGTAGATATACACACACATACCTCTACATATATACGTCTACATCTGGTTATTCCATTCCTTGCCATATAGATTACACTTTGCTGCAGTGGGACTCGTAGTGGGTTTGGCTGCTTGTTGGGCGATGCCTCTGCCAAATGAACACATTCGCTTACATCCCTAGGGCTGTCTACATAGGCCCTCATCAGCCAACACCTGCACACCTAGACCCGTAAGTAGCTACCCCACTCACACCTCCTCAACTGCACCCATCCTTACTCTGGGTCCTGGTCTGTTCTGCACACACCACTACACGCTGCTCACTCTCCACATTATGGGACCTATTTCATACAATTGTCTTGGTCCATTGGTCATCAGGTTTTCCCACCCTTGTATTCAGAGCATGTATACACCGAAGCCAGAATGGCCAGTCTATCACCTTCTTTTGGTCTTGGCAATTTTTGGGGTGTCCAGCAAGGGATGCTACAGTCTGTGTTCCAAGATTAGAATTCAAAGGTGCACTGTGTACCCCCCCAGTTGTATCCTGCCTGTGGTCTGGGAAGCAGTGGACTTTTTACATTGTTTCCATGTATGTTTCCCGTGTCCGGCTGGGAGTGGGGGTGGAAGGTCATGCTACGTGTTTCATGTTTCTTGCTTGGGCTCCTCACTTCCATTGGCATAGCCTGTGAACATATGTCATTCTTGTGTGCTGTTATATATCATAGCTGTATATCTGTGTATATCTACGCACACACACTATATATATATATATATATATATATATATATATATATACACACACACATACACGTATATGTATATGTCTGCAACCACACACATATACACATATATGTCTATACACACACACACATATACATATATATATATATATATATATATACACACACATATATATATATATATATATATATATATATGTATATTATATATATATGTGTGTGTGTGTGTGTCTGTAAAGCAATAGATACCCCGCGCAAATGCACTTACACATGCTTACTGGTGTTTATATATGCTTGACCTGCTTACTAGTGCCTTATTCATTACGACACTGACACTTCACTCCAGTTATCTTTTGATATTTTGCAGGTTATACAGCAGACAGATGTCGCAATATGTTCATGTATGGATTACCGATGATACATGGTATGTGATATAGTGGGATTCGGTACGGGAATGTCTGTTCGTTAGGGGGTTGCTCTAACCAATACACTATTGCTGTGCTGCTTCATTTGCATATATACCCATGGCTCCTGGTTTCCCAAAATACACCCCAACGCCTCCCTAACACTGCAGTCATCCATTCTCCAGTTGGATTCGTGGTGTATCCACACCACTACACATTGGCCACTCCCTACTCCTATAGACCCATCTCATTGGACTCGCTCCACGTATCCTCAGAACTCCCAAATGTTTAGTCCACAAACACTGGTGATGTGAGCGACCAAAAGAATACTATTCGCAATTTTTGGGTTGTCCCACATGGGGACACGCATGTGTTTATGTCAAGATTAGACTCTATACTTCATTACATCCTTACTCCCGTTAACATGACACTACAATTAATTAATATGAATGACTATGTGGTAACGCACACATTACACATGAGAGCCTAATTATGTATGTGTCTGGCATATTTCTTTTACAAATAGACCGGTTTAGTAATTGGTGTTGCCGTAGCAGGCAGATCACAGGAATGATTCCATGTGTGGGGAAGTCCTCACATTTCATTGTCAGCACAGCACTGACTTTGGACATTGTACACACTTCTGCATTTTAGAAGTTTCGTCCCGTCCCTCTTCTGCACAACCTATTATTCTATCTACTGTTGAGGTTTGTAAGGGCACATTCATGTTATTTATGTCTGCAAATGGAATGAATGTGTTACAGAGAATGTACTTCTACATACTGATGTCTGCATGTGTGTATGCATATATATCTATAACGAACTCGCTGACCTCCACGGGGCAGTCAGAATAGAACCAGCCCATCTAACCCTGGCACACCTGGCTCCATAATTTCATATCCATAGTTCCTCCACCCCTCCTGTGTTCAAAATACACGCATACCTTCCGTTGTTCACTTGTTTTCGCAGCCATGACACACCTCCACACATTGCCCTCTCTAGAGCGTTAGGGGCCCTACATGTATGTTGTCCAGCCCCATGTATTCTCAGGCTCTCCCACCATTTAGTCCTTGAACATACCTGCCCCTTGCTTGTGTAATGGTCGGAAGGCCAAATGGTCTATCTATTTTTGGGTAGTCCCAGCAGAGACTATCCTCTGTGTGTAAAGTAAACTTAGCAAATCAACAATGTTACTCCCACCGGTAATATCCTGCCTGTGGTGTGAGTAGCAGTGCTTTGCTCACTCCTGCCCAGCTGGATATGACATACACTGATAGCACTATATAATACTGGGGTTGCTGTTGATTACCTTCTCATTCTTTTTGTATACTTTATTGTTACATTGTTCTTTCTTCATAGATATATATATATGTGATGTGTGTGTGTGTGTGTGTGTGTGTGTGTGTGTGTGTGTGTATATATATATATATATATATATATATATATTATATATATACACACATATATATATATATATATATATATATATATATATATATATATATATATATATATACACACATACACATACACACATTATATATCTGTATATACTTATATACATTTCCAATGTTGGGCACTGCTTAGACCCGCGCAAGTGCACTCAGACTTGCTTACTGGTACTTATATGGGTTTACTGCTGCTTATTTGCACTTACACCTGCTTACTAGTACCTTATTCATTATGACAGTGCCACTTTGCTTGAATTATATTTAAGTTAAATATTTTATGCGATACTCATGTCGGTTTTACGGCAAAACAACATTCATTCCACATGGAAAATATGTGCTATTGTTGGGCTTGAACCGTGACTGCCTGCTTGATAGGTGGATGCTCTAAACACTACACTATTGACACTTACGTTGATTCAGCTTGTTTTTCTCTATTTGAATGAATATGATGTGTAAGCTATGCTCAGCGGAGGGCGGCGACGTGCAGACACGCTGTGCTTTGCTTACACCTTCGCTATTGCTGCAATTCGAATATATAATAGGGACACGGGGACAGGGAATCTAATTGTGACAGTTCTAGGGACAGGGCTCTACATTCCACTACATGGTTGTGTGTTTACTACTTCGATTTTATTTCACGGTTTGTGGACATTCTTGTATGCTTAGCATACATTTCGGTATCCACGGACACTGACTTACTATTAGAGGCAGGCTCTACTAGTAGGCATAGTAGGTTTTGCAAGTGTCTGGACATGTTTACGCCTCCATAGAGCACTTGAACACAGCCTCTGCACTCACACACGTTTCCTGTGCAAGTCGAGGGTGCGGCAGCATGCCCTCATACATATTCATATGGCGCTGCTACGCCGTCTGTAGTGAGGACGCTCGGCGCAAGGCTAAAACCATCCTTGCACTGAGCTTCTTGAATCCTGGGGGCTATTTCAGTCAAGTGTTCCCCATTATGAGGATGATACCCCCTGCTATGTGTAGGTGAAACTCATGAAATTATTGAAAAACCTTTGAATGCATGCTGTTATGCTTTTGAAAGTGATCCAGTGGCTCACGGCTTATTCTGAATGTAAAAAATAACTATTTTGTTTTGTTGCACCCTCTGTGAAAAAAATCTCTTATTTTCGCCTCTCCTTCTAATCAAACTAGAAATGGCAACAGCATTACCTTCACAGATAATACCAAATATATAGAGATCATTCTAGAAGACACCCCCTCTTTAGAAACTCTAATTGATCACATCATTAAAACATGCAATCATAATGCTAAGAAGCTGTTACAAGGGTCATACACGTTCATCACCAAGAAAACTAGCTAATTTCCTCACTTCTTCATTTAAATCTTTTCATTGGCTATATTATATGCACTAGATTACCAAGTTAAATCAAATTTACCACAAATTGGAAAAATTCACTATTAACACACACAACACACACGCACTTTCTTCTAAAGAACCTGAAATGGCTGTCATTTATACACAGACTTTACTATCACTAAACAATGCCTAGCAATGTGTACACCATACTGTATCTGTTACACCCTATCATTTCAGGAATGGCATAATCCACCAAGTAACATAACATATTCATGTAAACTCATTACTAAGACCAGAGAAGCAATAACAGCTATAGTGATAACTTGTTTAGAAATTCTGTAGCTAACGGACTTTAATCCTTTCCCAGGTGAAGAACATTACTCTCATTTAAAATTTCAGAAAGCTCTTTATGGGCATCTTACTGATTTGGTTAACTGTATGTGTGAACAAGCAATAAGATAGGCAAATGCTTCTTAAAATATAACCCCTGACAAACTTTTCTTTCCTGTGAGCTGTATTAGTTACCTTATCACTGAAAATTCTTTGTTTGCTACCTTCTTTGAAAAAATATGATTGCTAGCTACTGTAATATTAATTTTCTTCAATCTCTCAATTGCTTCCAGTTGTTTTAGGCAGTTAGTTATTTGCTTTTTCTATCCTCATGTGTTATATGCTCTCCCAATTATACCAAACTAGAACAGCGTTATCTTAGGATAAAGGATGTGCATAGTCAGATCACAAATGGGATATATAAATTGCTGTTTTGTCAAGTTTTCTTTTATGCATTATTCAATGCTTCTTTTAAGCAATATGTAATGCTTTTCTTCTTGGACTTGGAGTATGTCTCCCAGACAAGAGAGTGAAAAATGGTCTCTACTTAGAAGAAAAGGTCTCTCATCAAAACATAAATAAACTAAACTAAACTTAAACTAAATAAATAAGCAGTCCAAGGATGGCCAGATGTGGCACAGTTATGTGTGTGGTGGGATATGATCAAAAATGTTTGCCTGAACGTGCTTCTGCATGTGTGCAGATATCCTATTCATGCTAAGCAGTCCATGCATGCAGAGTGCTGACATCGCTGGATGAGTTTATCTGCGATGCTGAGACTGATTTGGGTATGCATACCAGTGTGTTTCCTGCACATACCAAATGCTCTAATAAAGCCCAGTGTGAGCGTTGTTTGCCTGCATACAGACTGACATGTATGCACACTTCTCTGTACCCAGAATTGCATGTATGGGGGACTACTACTGCTGTCATCTGCCACAGATCATGGACAAATACATCAATGACCAGTGCAGGCACAGGTTTCACTTTGAATTAGTGAATACTACTAGGTTAAAAACACATTTTGATGAATACTGAACTAACAGGGCCTTGATTTTTCTATTATGGAAAATCAGTGGCCCTGAGTATAACAGGGGCTTCACCATCCTTCACAGATACACACCTTGTTCTCTCTATACAAGCCAACTTCAAAGTCAGACAATGTGATGGAAGGGGAGGGGAAGAACCAGAGATTCCATTAGCTCAAAATACACTGAATTAAAGCTTCAACCTAATAGGATTTCCTGAGCAGCATTACAGCCTTTTTCATATGTGTAAAAATGAACGGAACATCAAAACACTATCTCTAGATACCTAATGAAAGACTTGCACACTTTGGTGAAGACTGACAGTGCCTTGTTTAACACACACACACGCACACACATGTACATAGTTTCCATGTGCTCTCAGTTTTTATTAGCAAATCTGTAAATTGCAGCAGCTACTTATGCATTGTCATCACTGTCACCATAAAATGGTAAATGTATAGTTTGATAATGCATATTGCATACTGCTCCATGTGTCTGTTCTATGTTGTTATAACAGCATACACATGCTCATGACATCTGAACATGTTGCTACATGCATAGAACTGCCAACATACAATTGCTGTGTATATTTTGCAAACATTGGCATGGTTCTAATATATCATTAAAAACTGTTTGTACACCTACCTGTCTATGCATACATACGCTCAACATATTTAAGTTAGAGTTATGGGATATGCTGTGGTTATGTTTATGGCATTTTCAGAATGATTCTGTTGAAGCACACATTGCTGCATTTTATCTTTGATGTTGCACATCAATTCTAACATAACTCTGCCTTATGTAGTTATATGCACAATGTATGTGATCCACTGTTTACTTGTGGCACACATCTTTATCTCTACTTCAGGGTAACCGTGATGGCATAGCCATGTTTTACAATGTCACTAAAAACACTAAGCCACCAGGCAGCTCACAAGAGGCTATAACAGCAGCAGCAACCAAATGAAAGGCGTAATGGATTAGTGTTTTTGTATTTTTCCTCTTTTTGGGGCATATTTTGTTCTAAGTATGTTTTACAATGTACTTCCTTATTTTACTAATGTAGTCACATATGATAGGCTACTGCTTCCATAGCTGGAAGCCAATGTGGTCAACTGTCTGCTGTTATTTTCTACATTTTTCCTAGTTGTTTATCTGTGCTTTCAGTCCTTTGCATTCTCTTCATATGTAAATCTTGTTTGCCAGAACCACTAATAGCATACACAGCATCTTGTACATTAAAACAGCATTACAGAATTCATTAGGGAACTGAATATGACTTCCCCGAATCAAAGCCCATTGTAGAAGATCAAGTTTTGATCGTACTTGAATAAGACAATGTGTTTTCCTATGCTGCTGAGCTGTGACTAAAATAGGTCAAATATATGATCAAGCCACTATCTCAGACTAAAAAACTTCAATAAACAAATAAATAAATTGCAGAATGAAAGATGCAGTAATTTATCCATTACAGGTGTGCAGCAGAATGTGGCATTCTTGTGGCCATCAGGGACATGCATAATCTGGCTATGCAGTTATAGATCAGCTTTGGCACTTACTAGCAGTACCATGATCTTACGAGAGCATCTTCAATTACTCAGAGGCAAGTGCATATCCACTCTCAGCATGATTTTAGATGGGATTCAGTACTTAAATAGTACTTTATAGTCAATGTGATAGATACTTACAGAAATGTGGAGAAAGGGTTATTGACCAAAGTGTTTTATGCAGACTTAGACTAGGTCTGTGATTTGCTAGAGTACTCATTTTTGTTGATTAGAATTGGAAGCATAAGTTTTGGAGAAGGTCCAGTTAACTCATTTAAAAATTGTTTTGGAAACACAACTTTTAAGGCATGCCAAGGTTCACATTTTTCTAAAACTGGGTCCTTCACATGCGGAGTTCCACAAGGACTCTTAACAGTTTTACTTGATTTTTTACAGTTAATGAAATTTTTTACATTTGTAAAAAGTATAAATTGCACTCTAAGAAGATGGTTTAATATTTTTCAAAAGAGCTAGAAATGCAGCCCAAGTTCAGTCATAGCTTCAAACAAAATACTTTCTCAAACTGTGTGAATGGTTCCATGGTAATCAGGTCATAATCAATGCCAGAAAACATACATGCCATGTTATATGGTGATCTTCAGACACTAAGAGTAGCTTGTTTCCTTATTTTTGATCCTCATAACAAAACTGTCACTATCTCAGGTATATAAATAGTTTGATGCATATATTTTTCTTTAAATTCCTAAACAAAAAACACTGGTGACGGACGTCTAAACAACTAGGGCTATGCTGTAGACTTACTAGAAAGTAAACGATTTGCCTCAATATTTATACCCATTAGTTAACTTAAATTCTTCCTGCAACACTGTACTGATGCAAATAATTCTTTATATTATATATCGATTCATACAACAGTCAGAACCTTTAAAGCTCCCATCTTTCTTTATAGAAGCAATCTCTTCCAGTCACGGATAGAATAACCTTGATAATGACAAGCTTGACTGTTAAAAAAATTACATTTGGATTATTACCTCCTTCTTGTCACAAAACTAAAACTTCCTCCAACCCCATATATCCTAAGATCTTAAGACACTGAAAAAGTGTTCCTATCAACTCAATCCTTTATTCTTGCTGCTGGGAAAAGTACAGTTTTGTACCTACCATAAATGTAGATGTTCGAGGATCCACATTGCTGCAGTCCTAACCATTGGGTAGTCCGCTGTCCCAGTCGGCCCGAATACCAAAGTATATGGCTGACGTCGGTCAAGGCGCATTAGACTGACGTCAGTACGTCAGGGTACTAATGCGCATGACCGACGTCATATCCTCAGTCTTTTCTTGCCCCAGATGTCAGAAGACCCTAAAAAGACAAGGCCAAAAATATGTACAATATATACAAAATTACAAAAGTATAACCTCACCTACACAACCACCCCTAAACACAGAGGGGAAGGAGGGAGGGATTGACTGCAGCAATGTGGATCCTCGAACATCTACATTTATGGTAGGTACAAAACTGTACTATGTTCTTCATTCCACATTGCTGCAGTCCTAACCATTGGGTAGAATCCCAAAGCAGAGGTAAGGGAGGCTGGCAAATCATAAGGAAGCAGGAGCTGTCAACATGCCTTGCAAAATAGCTGTGGCAAAACCAGCCCTAGATTTAGAATAGAGAGGAAGGTGATAATGCTTAGAGAAAGTATGCACTGAACTCCAAGTAGCTGCCTCCAAAATATCCTTAGTTGCCACCCCTTAGAAATGCTGTTGAAGTGGCAGTAGCCCTAGTGGAATGAGGCCTAATCCCAGCTGGAATCTCCTTGCCATGATGGGAATAACAAAATGCAATGCAAAACCCAATCCACTTAGAAATAGTTTGTTTTGACACAGGCTTGCCCTGAGAACTCAAAGCAAAAGAAACAAACAACTGCTGAGACTGCCTAAAATCCTTAGTCCTGCTTAAATAATAACGCAATTGCCTGTGTACATCTAAAGTGTGCAAAATCTTCTCCCCCTTATTTTGGGGATCTGCATAAAAAGTAGGCAAATGAATAGTTTGGTTTAAAGCCACACTAGAAACCACCTTAGGCATAAAAGAAGGATTAGTACGTAATGATACCCTATCCTTATGGAAAATCTAAAAAGGCTCTACCCCCATAAGGGCCTGCAATTCAGAAACCCTTCTAGCATAAGTAATGGCCAACAAAAAGCAGTCTTCCATGACAAGTATTTCAATTCAGCAGTAGCCGCAGGCTCAAAAGGTTGTAGAGTAAGTTTCTCCAACACAAAATTGAGATCCCAAGCAGGAGTAGGAGCTCTACGTGGGGTCTTATATTCTTTGCCCCTCTAAGAAATTGCTTGAACAAAGGATGCGAAAACAATGGTGGGTCACAATCATAGTGAGCTGAAATTGCTGCAGCATGAATCTTAATGGAAGAGAAAGACAAACCTTTGTCCAATAACTCAGTAAGATATTGAAGAGCCACACTCAAATTAGGCTCAGAAATCTCCAATTTTTTTGCTGCACTCCAAAATAAAAATCTCTTCCATTTTTCTGCGTACACTTTCCTTGTACTAGGTCTTCTGGCTTCCATAATCACATTTAAAACTTGTTGAGGAAGTTGAGACCTGCTGTGTTTTAAAACAGAATATGCCAGGCTGTTAGATGAAGAGAGTGAAGCTTGACATTGAGCAGGTGACCGTCCCTCTGAGACAACAGGTGTGGAATCAAAGGTAAAGGCCATGGAGGCTTCCTTACCAGACTCCTCAGTAATGGGTACCAGTGTTGCCGAGGCCAATCTGGAGCTATTAAAATCATCCTTGGCTTGTCTTGTCTGACCTTTAGGAGCACCTTTGGGAGAAGAGGCAGAGGTGGAAAGGCATACACATGAAGATTTTTCCAACTGAAAGAAAGAGCATCCACTTTCCAGGCTGTGTGATGAAACCTCTTTGTGCAAAACTTTGGCAGCTGGTGGTTTAGTGGAGAAGCGAACAGATCTATGTCTGGAGTTCCCCATGACACTGTCAATTTCTGAAATACATGAAGATCCAGTTTCCACTCGTGGGGATCCATGATTTGTCTGCTTAACACATCTGCTAAGGAGTTCTGTGCTCCGGCAGAAACCTTGCCTGAAGAGTTAGTTGCAAGCTGAGCGCAGTCTCCCATAAAATCATTGCTTGCCTGCACAACGGGTAAGAATGTGTTCCGCCTTGTTTGTTGATGTACCACATGACAGTTGTGTTGTCTGTTAGAATCAACACCTGCCCTGGAAGAAGTAACTCCTTGAAAGCCAGTAATGCAAACTGGACTGCTAACATCTCCTTCATGTTGATATGTAGATGCTGTAGTCTGGCAGGCCACTTGTCTTGTATCCACTTTCCATTTAGATGAGCTCCCAAGCAATGTCTGAGGCATCTGTCGTTAGAATCTGACTCGCCTCTGGCCGGGTCACAGAGAGTCCCTTGTTTAGGTGACATTCCTGAGCCCACCACAAAATTCCTGTTGAATGCAAGGTATTATTTGAATGACAGTGTCCAAATCCTGGCAGTGCTGTGTCCATACATTTTGAGATACCATTGCAGCTTCCTCATATGCAGTTTGGCATTGGGAAGCACCAGAATACAAGATGCCATGAACCCTAAGGCTTGAAGGACTGTCCTTGCAGTCAGCCCGGACTGAAGAGATAGTTGATGGAAGTAAATGGAAAGATTCTTTTGTTTGTCCGGGGTTAAAAAGGCCATCTGGGCTGCTGTATTCAGTCTCACACCCAGAAAGCACATGTCTTGAGAGGGTACTAGACTGGACTTTATTTCGTTCACAGAATACCCTAGGCATCTTAGCACTGCTATCACATATTCCAAATGCTGTAAAGGTCTTCCTTTTCTTGAGCCAGAATCAGGCAGTCGTCCAAGTAAGGATAGATTTGAATTCCTTTTAGCCTGAAGTAAGCTATCACTGGAGCCAGAACCTTTGTGAATACTCTGGGCAGTAGATAAGCCAAAGGGCAATGCAGAGAACTGATAATGGGAATTTCCAGCTCGAAAACGTAGATACTTCCTGCAACTCAGTCTGATAGGCACATGAAGGTAAGCCTCCTTGAGATCTAAAGTTACCATCCAGTGATCTTTGCCCAGCAGAGGTAAAAGCTGTTGTAACGTCAACATTTTGAACTTGGGAATGTCCAGATAAGTGTTGAGGATAGATAAATCCAAAATTGGTCTCCACGTGTCCCCTTCTTTGGTACTAGGAACAGGCGAGAATAAAATCCTAGGCCCCTTTCTGGCACAGGGACTGGCTGAATGGCCCCTATTTGGAGTAACAGAGAAATTTGCTTGTGAGCCTCTTTTCTTTGTAGAGGAGGAATGTCTGGCATGCCTTTGAAAGGAGGCAAGGTATGGAAATAAAACCTGTAACCGTGGTGAATGATATCCAGAACCCATCTGTCTTGGGTAATTAAATCCCAATTTTCTTTGAAAAGAGCCAGCCTTCCTCCCAAAGGTGCTGCCAGATGAAAATGTACTGGCAGCTGAAAAGGCAGGTCATTGGGTCTGTTTACGAAAGGACTGACCCCTGCCCTCACCAGAAGTCTGAGCAGGTGAACTCCCTGTTCTAGGCCTAAAAGAACCTTGAGCTCTGCCCCTACCACGTCTAGACCTACCCCTAGACTGGGAATCATAAATAGGATATGTCCATCCCTTAGTAGGCCAATTTCTACTAAACTTCGGAGGCTGCACCTGCAAAAAATCTTTAACAGTTTGCATAGACTTAGCCTTGTCCTCCATTTTCTTTAAAACTGCTTCCACAGGCGAACCAAACAACACGTCAGACTGTAAAGGAGCATCCAAAATCCTTGTCTTAACATGCTCAGCTAAATTCTGATCCCTCAACCAGGCGTGCCTACGAAGAACAGAACCAGTGGCAGCCACCCTCGAGGAGGCCTGCACAGCATCAAAACCACATTGCAGTGAATGCTTACCCACCTGTTCAGACACATGAACTAAATCCTGCAACTCTTTACACTCAATACCTTCCGCCAGAGCATCTACCTTAGACTTCAATTGTGAAAGGAGATAATTTTGATATTTTAACATGTGAAACTGGCAATTCAAGCCCTCATGGCTAAAGTGGAAGAAGTATACACTTTCTTTCCCCATCTATCCAAAGCCCTTGCCTCTTTATCAGGAGGAACAGGATTTTTAACAACAGAAGCCTTAACACCTTTAGGCCCCTGAGAGACAGTTTCGGGTCTGCCCTAGGACTCTTAAAAGATACTTGTGAGCTTCAGGCACCCTATAGTACCTATCAGGTTTAACTGGGGCAGGAGGCAAAGAATCAGGGTTTAGGGAAGCCTCTGCAAAAACATCTTCCACCACATTCAGAACAGGAGGTATAGCTAAAGGCCTATGCTGGGGAAAAAACAAGAATTCCCTAAGCCTCTTCCTGGAATCAGAGAAATCTTGGCCTTCCCATTTAAAATGCTCCCTCATGGAATGCAGAGTCTCTGAAAATGAAAAATCCTCAGGAGGAGAAGCTGACGGAGTAGAATCATCCACATCAGAATCAGAATAAGGAGGATACTCCTGCAAGTCTTCAGCCAAGACTCAGAAGCCTCCGAACACTGCTCAAAACTCTCAAACTCAGGCTCCACCCTGGGCCTCTTATCAGGAGGGGGCATAGAGCCTCTAATCATAGTAATCAAATCCTCTGCCATTTTAAGCATATGTTTCTTAGGCAAAGATCCTGAAGAGCTAGGAGAAACCCCCACTGAAGTTAAACCTGGCCTGCCTCTCAAAGAAGCCTTGGAAACAGAAGGGGAGGCTCTAACCACCTTAGGAAGAGAGGGAAGAACAGCCACCTGAGAAGCCCCTTCAGCCTGGCCTACCTCCTGAGAGGACACATCCTGTAACAGTAACGTCTCCCTGAGACTCTAAAGAAACTCCTGGTAAAACCTCCGGCTCCACAGAGCCTTCTAAAGAACCGACGTCCGGGACTGCCGGTTCTTCCACCCTAGGCTTTGCTGCTTTGTCCTTGCGTTTTTTGGACGAAGCGGGCGTCGGAGCATCCGACGGCATTTTATAATTACAACGCTTCCCAAAACTAACCTGGCACAGTCTAACCTTCTCTTAATAGTGCGTTTATTAAATCTAGCACAAGAGCGGCATCCAACAACGTCGTGCTCAGGCCCTAAACAAGGTATACACAAGGTATGGTAATCCCTATGAGGTATCTGTTTCCCACAAGAAATACAGTTATTCACTTTTTCTGACATCCGGTTAAATACTGAGGCAAGAAAAAACCAAAATATTCCCCAACGGGGTACTTAGCCAACTTTGATTCGGTCTGAAACTCCGACTTCAGAAAATTTCAGAACGCCAACCTGCACTCGCAAAACTGCTTCTGCATCGGACCATGCGGCAAAAAAGACTGAGGATATGACGTCGGTCATGCGCATTAGTACCCTGACGTACTGACGTCAGTCTAATGCGCCTTGACCGACGTCAGCCATATACTTTGGTATTCGGGCCGACTGGGACAGCGGACTACCCAATGGTTAGGACTGCAGCAATGTGGAATGAAGAACATCCTAGATTTTCTATGTTTACACCTGGAATCTGTTACTCATTGCCAACTCATCTTTGAATTTAAACAAAACATTCCAAGGTTAAACTTGCAGATCACCTATCTTCAGCAGCTAAGAATATACATTCAAAAGATATTGAGCAACACTTTAAATATGGAGACATATGGTGGATAGGGGCTACTGTGAGATGGCTACCTGGTGGGATGGTCTCATGAGTCACATCAATGGTACTAAACAGATTAAAGTATATAAAAAGGCACACAGATATGAACTGCTAAACAATTAAGTGCAGCTTGGCCACAATATCATTCAGGCAGGATTCATTGTTACCCTAGGTATGGATCTACACCACCCATGCCCAGGAAGAGGCTTCAGACTGAACACCCCAGTGATCAGTGTCTTTGCCCTAGCTCCCCAGACACCTTTCTCTGCACTCGCTCTAGGTTTCAGTGACTTCTGGCACTCACTTGCCTACAGTAACTTTACTCTGCATAATCATTGCAGACACACACAAATTCATATTATGTCTTAGCCCAAGGTAGTAAACTGCCTCCACCCCAGATTACCTGAAGGGGATACTCTGAATTATTGTTTAATTCTTGATAATAAAGACATAAATAGTAGTGTGTAGCAGAGCAGTCTGGTGAGTTACAGATGATGCCAGTGACTTGTTACCCTTTACTAGTAGATACGCTTTTATCAGTTAATAAGTAAATAGAAAATCAGAAGCAAGCCTTTTAAATGTGAATAAATAAAAACTACTTAAAAGGATAGGTCACACAGTGTAAGCTAACAGTTAAATATGTGGATAAATAGAAATTGCACAGAGAAAACAAAACATAACCACTTTGAACAAACTGCGGTGGTGGTGCTGCGGTAGCGTTGTCGCCTCACAGTAAGACGTTGTCCTGTTCGATTCTCAGCTAGAGCGTCTTCTGTGTGGAGACATGCATGAATGGGCGTACCTTCATTGAAGGTTGTGCATCAGGGCCGGCAACTTGGCATGAAAAAAATCTGCTGCCAATGATTAGCAGACTGGAGTTCCGCTGTGGCGACCCCTAACCGGGAAAAGCCGAAGACACAACAACCACCACCACTTTGAACAAACAGATTACAAAAAAAGTCTACAACTAGACATTTTCCTAGCTACCTCATCAGTAAAAGCATACTGTGTTCTAAACTATGTTGGATGAATATCCAGAAAACATTATGGTCAGAGATGCAAGTACAGAAAATAAACTTGTGCTTCTGTAACCACAAGATGAAGGGTTGCTTTTCTTCTGACTAATCCTTCAAGTATTTGGTTTGTACCTCCCCCATATGGAAAACATAGAAGCAGGTAACTAGAATTTCAGTTTTATCTTCTAATAAATTTGTTTTCCTGCTCTTTGGTAGTTATCTCCTTACCTAATTTTTAATTGTGCTTTTACAGCTTTTAGCTTTCTGGCCTGGGAATAGTCATAAATCTTGTAATCATAGGGCATAGCTATTACAGTTTCTGTTTCACATCTCTTCACATCGTAATGTATAATTGCTTTAATTTACAGCAGAAGGTGGTTGCAAACTTCAGTTACAAATGCCATATTTTTATACATTTTTTATACATGACAGAGAAAAAGACAATAAGTTCTCACATCTTTTCATACCACTGAAAACATGTTGCAGATTCATTAATGTATATTTTTAGAATACCTGATGCAGGTTTTTTAAGGTTTAAGTGCAGCACAAGACCTGCTGCAGTCTGACTCAGAAAACAGTAGCAAATTTATTCTCAAATATAACAACTACTGTGAATGATCCCTTAATATTCAATGTTCATTTCTGGCACCTTTTATGCTGGTGAGAGCTTGATTTAATTCAATGTGAACCAATGAACATTTATAAGTCTTAACATAGCATGCTCTTATTTAGCATGTTTAGATTTATGAACTCAATGTTAAACATGTATTTATGTACTAGTAATTTACTTTAATTACTCAATCTGCTTGATACTGTTTTTGTTCATGTATTACCTACAGGCCCAAGTCATGACTGAGAGGGTCTTCATTGCAACTTATCTATCTGGTTATCAAATAAATACACACAATGGTGACCATGTGTCCTAGACATGTGAGAAGTCACACCTGCTTTTGAAGAATTGTAGAAATATCTTGCTGCAAATGAAGAGAATACAGGTCTCCACTCTTCAGATTCTGCTCCAGTCAAAACACTGTATTAATGAATGACCAGTGCTCTCTTCTTCCATTTACTGACCATCATCATATGTTATGTTAATCTCCCAAGCTGCCTCCTGCACCTTCCAAGTGAATTTGTTCAACCATTATTGTATTGTTGCTCTTCCTGCATTGTTTTACTCTGTCTTGCACCACCTACAATTGCCATGATTATCTTCAAAGAATTATGCTGTGAACATCCTCTCTTACCCTATCCTAAATTAAATTACTATTCTAACATTTATTTGCTCTACAAATAGAAAAACAGGCACAAGCCTACCAAGAAATCTCTCTTGCACATAATGTATTTTGTGTAATACCATACCACTTTTGTCATCTTGTGATTTCTCTCTGCTTACTTAATGCTTTACTTTCTGATTCTGATTCTTCTCTTCCAAATATTGCTGTGCTGTTGGCATCCTTTATCTGGCATATTAACACGCACTTTGAATAATATTGTGAAATGAATTGTCAATATCTCACATATGCAACTCTCCATAAATAGTTATGGGGTAAGAAACAGTGGCTATGTACTATGCAGTCAATGGCAACAAAAGACACCAGATGTTGAGTCTTTATTACAGATCATGGAGTGTTCATATGTAATGAAGTATATAACAGGGAGTAGCACTCTGGCATATGATTCTGTTTTAGAATGCTGCATGTATGACAGACCTCTATACAGTTGTTGTTGTTGTTGCACTGCTGCTGTATGGCACCCTGTGTCTTTTGTCATTAATGGTATATCAGGGCATCATGTCATTTGTATATGATACTGCAGTGCACATCCCTAACATAACTGTATGCCACACTGGAATACATATTCTGTGTTTGCTGTATACAGCTATGAATAACATGTTCTTAAGTATATTATGTAGTGTATTAGAACATGTATTTCTTTGTTTGTTAATTATATATTTAAACTTTGTTGACCATGTCCAGGTTAGTCCCACTTGGCCAGTGGTCTCTTTTCAGGAGACACCTGAAGTGACATTCATACTGTCTAGAGGATTTTTGGCTTGGGCACCAGGGAACCTCTCTTATTCATTGTTGTTGTGAGTGGGACCCATTTTGTATGAGCACTTCCTATTCCAGTTCCAAGCACAGAGGCAGCCCAGAGAAACAAGCACAGAGGCAGCCTAGAGAAACAAGAAGGCAGATGGAGAGAGAAAGAGATAATGGAGTGGTGAGAGAAATTGAGGAGAAAGCCAGTATTGAGACCAGAGACCGTATACAGGATTCTGAGGAGATATTTCAAAGAAATCTGTTTTATGGAGATGAGTCGGCAAATGATGAATGCATAATTACAACCCATGATTTACTTATAGAAATGGTAATGCAGAATGAACCAGAAAATAATGGAGATGTTTTCTGGAGGGAGATTGTGGAGAAAAGACAAAAGGAGGACGCAGAGACAATCCTGAATAATAGTGGTGAGATGGAAAAGAAAACATGCAGAGAAAGTAAAGGAATGTAAAAGGGGAGTAGCAGAAAAGAAAAAAAAAGCTGAAGAAAATGAAAAATTAAGTTTATATTAAGGATTCAAAGTAAAGAAGACAAAGAAATGGACATGTATGAAGTGTGGGACAATTTGATAGCTCCTTTGGGTGTAAAAGTACATGAGGTAAGGACATTCATTCTTATTAACAGAGACATTTTGTGACATCATATTTCAGGCTGTTTTTTCAATGGAAAATTTTCTTGGAGAATATGAAAAAAGAAAGACTATAGCCCATGGAATCTTTATGTGATAAAAACATTTAACAGGGAAACAAAAAAGAACATTCATGTACAATTTCAAACTGAGGTGGAAAGAGAGAATTTGAAAGGATATTTAAAAACTTTATATAAAGAAGTACTGGGCATTGCAAAAGTTTATGATAAAGGGGGTTTATGGACTGGTAGATTGAATTGCAATATTATGTTAAAAATAGAGAGAGAGAAAAAAATTATACATATACCAAGCATGACAAATGTGGAAGTGGTGTCATAAAATGCTGGGGACCACCCTAAACATGTTTTTTTTTTGGTGGAAAAGACATTTGATAAGTAATGGTGATAAAATAAAATGTTATATTTGTGGGGAAATGGAACATGATGCAAAAAATGTGAATTAAAATGTTATAAATGTAACAAAATTGGACATTTATGGATGAGTTACAAATATGAAAATAAGAGTGAGGGACAGGCCCAAATGAAAAAAAGAAAGGAAATAGATTTAAAAAATATATATATACAGCTAGTGGTTGAAGATGGTATAATGGTTATTGTGCTTGACTCAAGGACACAAGGTACAGTGTAGGATTCTTACCTTTGGGAAGGAAATGGGCAAGCTTTTAATGGTCCTTTAAGGCAGCTAGCCCAGTAATTAGCTATGAATTTATGGAAGCCTGAATCGAAGGAAAAGGGAAAATGAACATTTTATAGTGCTTTCCTGTGAATATATATAGTATTAAGAACATGCTAAGAAGAATGTGGATTTTGAAGTGGTGTAATACATGTGATGTACACTAATTATATTAGAAGACAGAAGATTTTTAAGAAAAGAAAAAAGATTACAAAGAAACTATGAGGAGGAAAGACCATCTGGAATTTGGACAATGAGAGATGCTCTGGAAAAGCCCTATTCTGTAGAAATACAGTAAAGATATTAGATATAATTTTAGCAAAAATGGGAAGACTGGATTAACCATTGTAGATTTAAAATAGAAAGGACAAGTATATAGAATTATAATATTATATGCTTATACTAACTGTAAAGAAAAGGAAAGTTTATTTAATCAGACTTTAGACTATGTAGTGATAAATATGAATATTATAATAACAGGAGACTTTATGATTTAAGGGGCAGGGTTAAAAATAAAAGAAATGATATAAGAAAAACATTAAAACCTAAAGATGTGGTAGGTTAAAACTTTGGGACAATATTTCATGGACTTATAAAATGGGTACGTATAGAACTGAAATATATTATTTTATAGTTTAAGAAGGTTTAGTTATTGGAGAAGGGGAGGTAGTTGAAAAATGATTTTCTGATCTTGCAATATGGCTAGGGATAAAGAAAAACAAGGAATATATAAAAGTAAGCAAAAGGGTAAAAAGGATAAATGGAAAAGTATGGAATGAAGAAGGAAAGAGATTAATTAATACAGGTATGGAAATATCACATTACTATGAGAATTTTATATAAAAATTGGTATGAATGGTGCTTCATATTTAAGGAAAATATAAAATGTTTTTACAGTTGCAATATGATGTGAGAAAAGTAGAGAATGAAACATTTAAAATAATGATACAGTGTAAGATTTAGAACATAATGATAGAAAGTACTTTGACAAAGAAAAATAATTATATAAAAGAAATCAAGAACAATACAAGAATTGTTATATAAGCAAGTATATTTTTACAAGAAAAAAAGATGTATCTAGTTACTTATGCAGATTACTAAAGGAAGATGGTAGTGCAATGAGAGAAATAAAAAGGAAGATGGCAGTGCAAAGAGAGAAATAAAAAACACGTAAAAGGAGAAATAGAAAGAACTCAGGAAAAGATTATAAATGGCGTAGTACAATATGCATGCTAAATATTTAAAGAAAAAAGAATATAGTGAAAAAAACAAGGAAAGTGAAAGAATAAGGAGTTGGAAAAAGAGATTTCTTTATATGAGCTAGATAAAGTATCAGTGCAAATAAAATAGATTCAGCTGCAGGAATAGATGGAATAGGATATAAAATTTATAAAAATTTAAAGGATTGGCAAAAAATATTTAACAATTTTGAATGAATGGTTAAATGAAAGTTTTATATATAAAGAATTATGTAGTGGAATATTTGAATTCACATGGAAGAAGGAAAATAGAAGACAATTAAATTTGGAGACTGACAGTATTAAATAATGATTATTATAAGATCTTTATGAAAATAATACAAAAGAGATTTGAACTTAGAAAATATGGAAGATAGTGTATGTATATATATATATATATATATATATATATATATATATATATATATATGTGTGTGTGTGTGTGTGTGTGTGTGTGTGTGTAGCATAAATGGAAAATGTTGTCAAGAATTATTAATGAGAGAAATTGTGGATTATATTATGAATAGAAAATAAGTCAAAATCATGATAAGAGACCTTAATAAAGCATTTAACACAATTGAACATGAAATCGTATGAGGAATAATGAAAGAATATAGTATAAGTGAGAAAGTTAGGTTATGTATTTCAGCATAAAGTAATAATAAAGTACAGGTGCATATGAAGAGTGACATAAGACAGGTATGCCCAATGAGTTGTATACTTTTTCCATTAGTTATAAATGTGATAGTATGTGAAATAAATTACAAAATGAAGGAGGCAGGGTATATAACACCTGAAGAGTTAAGAATTCCAGTTTTGTTAACATATGCAGATGATATAATAATTGCAAAACATATAGTGTGGATAAAATAATTAATTTGTATAAATGAGTGTTTAAGACAAGGTAAGAATGGCTTTAAAGAGAAAAATAAAGGTTTAGGTGATGTAGTAAAGATGGCGGTATATATTTTACAATGAATGAAATTTCTGTGTTAGGTATAACATTTTGGAATAAAGAGGTAAGCAGAATTCAATGAAAAAAAAAAAACAGTAGAAGAAATAAAACAAACCAGTCTTTTCTAGAGAATATATAAATTATCATTTAAAAAAAAATAGCCTTATTTGGTAAATTTAGCACTGATGGGAAAATAGCATACTTAGTAAATGTATTTATGTTGCCAACAGTATTTAAAAAGATATTATTGCAGATTTTTTTTTCATTTACATGAGGTTCTAGATTAAACCCAGTATGTAAATACAGAGGAAGGAGGTTTAAGGTTAATTAACCCCAGTGGTATATGCTGCTTCATTAAATTTGTACAAGGTGTTAAAGTGGATGCATGAAAAAGATAAGAGATTAGTATTAAAATTGCATAGATACAAGTATTATACATTTTTGGAAATGGTAAATAAGAGACAGTGTATAAATGAAGAAATTAAATGTTACTAAAATATTTTTATGGAAAATAAAAATTGATGGTATAAAAAAGAAAAGTATGGTATAAGGAAGTAATGATAAAACATTATTATGTAAAATCATGGAGAAATCCAACGTATGAAAAATATAAAGCTATAGGTTTTATCAGCTTTCATTTTATCCAGGAGATTGTTTATTTGCTAAGTCTATTCTCCAGTTTTGTTTATTTTTATCATGCTCAATAACTGTAGTCTTAGCTAAGCAATCAACTGTGCTAAATTGTTCTAAAAAGCTGCACTTGTAAATCATTTTGTTCTTCTTTATTATATCATCCATCTTTTCATTTTTTTGCCCTACTTAGTTCAAATAATTTCTTTCCGGATTACTGAATGTTAACTTTCTAGGTACTTTCACCCCCACTCAGATCCTGAACCCCCTTAGATAACATTGTCTTGTTGCTTTTTTTCTTCCATGTGAGGAAAGAGCAGATGAGCCAACTTGCTGATACCATGCCAGAAAGGAGATAGACATCTAGCTGTGTTGATTGCGAGTGTTCCCCAGTTACACTAATTAAAAAAGCCTGTCTCTGTTCACTAGCTGCATGTATTCTATTCCAGCAAAGTAGTGGACATGCTCACTTATTCAACAGCAAGAGCCTGACAATTAACTAGACAGCCTGAAATAAGGACATTCAGCATTAAAATCCTGACATAAAGAAAATATCCACCGTCATCCTTGTTCTTTTGTCCAGCCTTCACACTAGAGACCATCTATTGTATAACCCTTTACCCTTACTCAACAGCTGGAGATATAGGCTGAGGATTAAGAAATCTTCAATGAGCTTAAATCTGAATGTTTAGAAAGGTATGAAGCAAGGCTGCTAGCATGGGGAATAGGACCGGTTGGAATGGGAATGAGAAATGACAAAAAGCAGAGAAAGACCTTACAACTCTTGGGTAGTGGGCTGGATCATCTCCACCCATGTGCTTATTGCAGCTGGAAGAAGTGCTTTGTATACCTTGAGTTAAATTGCTCTGGCTCTCATTGGAAACTATACAACTGTTAAGGAACAGATAGATAGCAATGCTGTTATCTTGCTCAGGGCTGGATCAGTGAAGACTTCTGATAACGACAGGTGTCAGTCTCACTTCCATTGCAAAGAATATGGAGAACATTTAGGCTTGTTGAGTTACTAAACAGCAGTTGCCATTCAGGTGAACATCATCAAGCATTTTCAAATAAAATTAATTTTAGTCTAATCTGATATAGCTGGCTATCTCTTGTAATTCTGTTGAAAATTTCAGATGGACATAATTTTAAAAGTAGGAAATGTTAAAATATGCTTTTTACCATAATCGCCAAGGTACAGTAACTCTGTGGCTGGTATATATAAAGGTAGGGAGTATAATGGCAAAGATTTTATAAGTGGAGTACATGGGATAAATCCACATGCAGAAAACATACTTAAAAAAACTGACTTTTGAAATTATTGTCTTTCAAAATTCTCGTCATCCCATTTTTGATAGTATGCAGATCCTATTCTATGGCTAGATTACTACTGGAGTAAACAGAGGAAATTTGATGAATACTAATTATACACAGAGCCAGCCTTAGATGAAATGCCACCCTAGGTGAAGGACTTCATGCCCTCTCCTTGCTGCCCACTAATCTCCACACACTTAGTGTCCCCTGTTCCTCCCATCATAGCCTCCCCACGTCATCCAGATTACATTTTCCTGCCTGTTCTCACATTTTGTCTTATTCTTCAACTTTTTCCTGTGTCCTTTTAGCACGCACCCTAATTAAGCCATACTGCACTGTAATAACTGTAGAGTAAATAACTGAATTAAGCTGGGAGTGTCTAGGAACTACTAGGCACACAGAAATCAGGGGGGTTCCTGATATTCTGAAGTGCATTTCAGAGTATTTTCAACCTTTCATTTCAATGATTCCCTGAAGAAAAATCATGAGTAAATAAAGATACTCAGTTTTAGCCTTTGCTGCTTTCATCACACCCTAACTAGACAAGACTGCATTGTAATAACCATAGAATAAATAATCAAATTGATCTAGACCACTAGGCCACCCAGAAGTCATGGGGTTGCAGACATTCTGAGATCTATTTTAGAGTTATTTTCTAACCTTTTGGCACAATGATGGCCAGAACAAAAGACATGAGCAAGAAAAGAAGTTCAGTTTTATTTTTCTTTCAAAGAAGAAATAAATTGTATCTGACAAAATAGCAGTTCACAATAAACTTAGAAGACAAATGTTTACAGAGATATATCGCATCGAGGAATAGTGCAGTCCTCCCTATTCCACCCAAAAATATCTGCTGTCAAACACTATATATATATATATATATATATATATATATATATATATATATATATATATATATATATATATATATATATATATATATATATATATATATGCTTGCCTTTGGGTTGTTGGAGAAAACTAGAGCACACAAATAAACCCAAAGAGATATAGGGAGAGCATGAAGACTCCACAAAGAAGAAGCCACAGCCAAGAACTCAACCAGTTATCCCCTTTGAGATGGCAATGCGACTTGTGTATATTCTCATACATCGTGCTCCTGCCAAACCATCAGAGCTAAATATATACATCATGTGCAGTGCTGCTGCTTATGCTGGAATGTGAAGGAAACTAAAGTTAACTAGTTACTCTTAAATATACTGCACCCCACAACAAATACACACACATACATACACACACACACACACACACAGACACACACACATGCATAAAACCATAGCAATACTACTTTTACACTGATGCTTGGAAATACATGCAACCATTTCCAAAAGATTGGCTCTCAGTGTAAGTGACTTACTCCAGTGTTTTAGCAGAGCTGGTCTTTTGGAATCTGACCCCATTATAAGCCTGCATATAGATAGGCCTTACACTGAAGTAAGTCACTTACACTAAAATCAAATCTTTTGAAATCAGGATAGACTTACACCGGAGTAAGTAATTTACACTGATAGTAACTCTATTGGAATCTGGCCCATCGTTCGACACTACTCCTGCAATGCTAGATCAGTGACTATTATTTACAGTGATCAATGAACAACAGTGATAAATCGCTTGTATCCAGAAGCAGCCTCTTTACCCATCAGGTGTATCCGCTTTATTTTGTACATGTCAGACATCAGAATATGGTAAACAAATAGCTAAATAACAGTTACAGTAATAATCATTGCAACCTAGTACAGGGGAAGTGTAGTTTTCCAGCCTTAAGCATAGTGCACAGTTTCCTTAATGAAGAATAAAAACATGGAAAACTAATTGTATAGGAATGATAGCACACACAGATTACTAAAATATACTGTTGTGATAACTTCTTCTGTAAGATCCATTTCAAAGAACATTTTTGAATTCTTATTAAAGAAAGAAAAAATAATTCAAGCTGGTATTGCTTGTTTAAACCAAAGTTTATTAAGTTAAAAGAGATGAATGCTTTCACCCTTGTCAGAGCTTCATCAGATTTATATGCCATTATCATTCATGTACAACTATTTACAGTAATTAAGCATTCCATCTTATTTCATACAAATGCACACTAGACTGGCAAAGCTAGATCACTGACATTTTAAACTGAGCAAACAAGAGGGTCAGTTATTGCCATCTACAAACAGCTCCTTCCCCCTCTCAGCAGTTAAAGTCACTTTTGCATGCACTTTAAATTTCTGATTCAGAAAAAAAAATGATGGTCACATAATGAATTTCATCATTGTTGAACACAAACAGAACCCAGAAATCAAAGTATTCCAAGTTACTTCACACAAATCACATTAATCATGCAAAAGACTAATGAGCAACCGCAGTTAGGCATGTCCCTCCACAGAGAGGACTAATAATGTAAGGGTTCAGCTGTACCTGACCAGATTAAAACCAGGTCTTCCCAAAAAAAGAAACCACCCTGGTGGACCTCAAGTATAAACAGGTTATATAACAAAAGGGAGAAACTGATGTCCAATAACAAGAGTGAACTGACTCAGCAGAGGGAGAATTCCCTCCACAGCTTGAACAAGCAAATCAGAAATTTTCTAAAGTCATCTAAAGCTAATTAGAAAGCTAAAATACCAGCCCTAGCTAGGGATAATCATAAGCCACTATTTAACTATTTTCGAAATCTAAAAGGGAATGCCTAGCTATGTGCCAAACTGGTAGTAGATGGTACCACTCATACTATACTGGATGAAACTGCCAACCTGCTACCCAACAGATTTTGTGCAAACTTCAGCCCCTCCTGTCCCAAACAGCCATACCCCAAAGCATACCCAACTTCAGTCTTTTGCCTAATATCTCTAGAGATCAGGTCATATCCGAGCACTGCAAGGCCAAAAACACTTTCAATGGGACCAGATAACATCCCAGGTTGCTTATAAAGCAATCTAAAACAGGACTTAGTAGACGCTCTTTAACCATAGCCTGAGAGCTGGCTTTGCTCTCGCAAAATGGAGAACAGCAGAAGTAATCCACTTGCATAAAGGTGGGCCATCAAGTGACCATGGGAACTATACACCTATAAAGTCCTAACCAGCCTGATCTGCAAGGCCATGGAAAGAATCATCAGGGACCTCATCAACAAGGACATAGCTGACTTTCAAACAAGATCCAACCCAGTCTGGCTTTGTTAAGGGTAGATCAGACTTATTAAAATTAGTAGGCTTCTTTGAGAAAGTCCTGAAAGCCTTGGATGAAGTTAAGACATTGCATACTGCCTATCTTGACATAGCCAAGGCTTTTGAAACAATCCCCCACTCAGGTATCATTGAGAAACTCTCATAGCTGGGGATTAATCCTTATGTCACTATATGGGTACCCACTTGGCTCAGAGACAGAGCACACACTGTCAAAGTTGGTGACTCCACCTCTACCAGTAGACCCGTCACCAGTGTGGCATACCACAAGGATCTGTGCTGGACCCTTTTCTGTTTGGAATCTATTTCTAAGAAGTCCGGGCTAAAGTAGATAGCCTATGAAGTACTAAGTTCGCTGATGATTGCAAATTGGGTGCAATCATTGTGTCCCCCAGTGATATTAACATATTACAGGAGGGGCTAACACAGACAGATGACTGGTGCCAAAGCCACGCATTAAAACTAAATGCAAAAAAGTGCATTATTATCCCCTTTGGCAAAGTATAATTCCCTGCTAATTACAATACCAACAGCACTCTTTCTAAGTTCAAGCCCAGTGGTGCGAGATCTGGGAACACAGGTAGACAGCAATTTGAACTAACTTCGACCATCAAGTCTCCACAGTGGTAAGGAAAGCCTTTTACGCTGTGCATCTCATAACTGAGGGCATTGCATCAGGGTTTAAGGATGTTATAACTCCACTGTACTCAGCCCTCATCAGACCATTAGTACAGTACAATACTCCCTTCTGCATGTACCTCACCAGACACCAGCAGCAGCTAGAGAGACCACAGAGATTCCTCACCAAGAAAATACAGGGCCTCCAAACCATAACTTGTGGATAGACTGAAAACCCTGTCTTGTACTCTGTATCATACAGACTGCTGAGATGCGATTTGTGCCTATTCTACAAGGCAGTTTCTGACCCTGCCCTGATGGACATGCTACACATCTGTAAGTCAAATGGCACAAGACTCACTAGCTGTAAGGATCTTAACAGAACATTAAGAGAACATGCTGGAGAGACAGATACATCTCCCAGAGATTGCTGCTACTCTGGAATAAACTTCCAATTCACATGAAGCAGAGCTTCTTACTGACCCTATTCAAACTCAACCTGGACAAATGGATAGGAGACTACAAATTCACCCCAGGGGTGGTACCCATGTCCTTCATGAACAGAGGTAGTTAGTGTTCATCATAGACTTGCTCTGAGAATTGTGTCTCTCTAACCAAGGACAATCAAGGCAACTCAAGATTAACATGGCTAGGCTTGTAAGGACTCTAGGGCCACTAGCCTAGCAACCTCATATGAACCTATGAGAGCCCCAAACAATTACTGGCAATTTATCTGTGCACATCTCAAATGTCCAGCTCTTATAAAAATTTCCTCTCAATCTCTTAGCAAGAGAGACTAGGAGAAAGCCATAAATATTGGAAAAAGAAAGTCTCAAAATCAGGGGTAGATTTTGTATATTGCTCTTACATATTTGTTGATAGAATGACAGGTTTGCATAGCTTTAATTTTTTATAGGATATAAAAGCAGAATCTTAAATGCCTGTCATTATGTAGTGACAGCAGCCCTTCATGACTTGCCATAAAATCACATTTTTTTGATGAATAAAGAAAACAGAGAATCTCACAGACATCCATAGCTCCCAACTTGCTCAGTAATCACAGACAAAGACAAAAATAATGTGTGGGAGAAAGGCCCCAAATCACAGATACTTTCACTTATTACTCTAATTCACATAAACGTTAATAAAACAAAGGGCTTTGCATCAGCATGCATTCTCTGATCAATAATAAGTATCAGACTCTGTTTGCCATTACTGACTTACTGTAATTCACTTAAAAGTCAATAGAACAACAGGCTTTGCATCAACGTGGATTTTATGACCAATAAAAAACTAATGTCTGACATAATTGACTAATTCTCAATAACGTACTAGCAAAATCAATTAATTTACAAGAGAGAGAGGACAAAAATGTAAAGGAATACAAGGAACAGTCTGAAAAATCAGGGACAGTTGAGAGGAATGAGGATATTATATGACATCAGAGACCACTGGCAGTAGACATAGTTGCAGGGAAAATGGAGTACCTGACAGTTTGACCTGCAAATGCGTACATTGGTCCTATTTCTGGTTGTCTGCATAGGATCATAGGAGATTACTAGGCTAATGGCCCTGGGATCCTTACAAGCCTAGCCAAGAGTTTATCCCAAAAAAAGAAACCACAATTAGCACCTGCTGCCCCTGTCAATGAGGGACACAGGTGGAACCCCTGGGACAAATTTGTGGTTTCCCATCTACTCATCAAGGTTGCGCTTTAAGAGGGTCAGCAACGTACTTTGACATGTATGGGGAGTCTATTCCAGAAATGGGGGAACCAACCTCTGGGAGACTAACCTGTCTCTCCACCAGGTTTTTTTTAGTGTCACACAGATTTAGGCCTTTCAATCAGGTAATGCACAAGGAGTTAGACTTACAGATATGGAGCATCTCTAGCAGACTAAGGTGTGAGATCACCTTGTAGGCGAGACACAGATCACCTCTGAGTAATCTGTACAGTACTGAATAGAGCGATAGTGATTTGAGCCTGTCCACATAGGACAGGTGTTGGTGGCCATGGATTCTCTTTGTGAGGTATTTCTTTGGCCTTTCCAGTTGGTACAGGTGTTTGGAGAGGTACATACCAAATGGGGCATTGTACTCAATTATTGGCCTAATGAGGGAGGAATACAGAGAGGTAATAACCTCCTTCTTTCTGAAAGCAATCCCTTTACTTATGAGATGAACCATGTAAAATCCTTTTCTGATCACTACCGCTACATGATGGTCGAATGCAAGACTGTTGTCAACCTGTGTACCCAGGTTTCTCACCACAAGTTATGTGCTTAGGCAGTTACCGTTGATGTGGTAATCAGTAGGGGCCGTGCCTTCGCTGAATTGCATGATAATACACTTTTTTTGCATTTAAATTAAGGCCATGACTTTGGCACCAGGCATCATTTTGGGAGTCAATGACAGCAGCCAACTTACAATCATCTGCAAACTTGGTCAGCCACAGGCCTTTTGTCTTTGCTTGGACCTCTGAGAAGTAGATGTCAAATAGTAGGGGTCCCAGGACAGATCCCTGGGGAACACTAGTAATGAAAGTTCTGCTGTCAGAGGTGAAGGCACCTATTTTGACCTTGTGGGTCCTAGCAGTGAGCCAGTTGGCCACCCACCTGATGAGGGAGGGATTTATAAACCACAGTAAAAAAAGTACGAAACCAAACCAAGCACAAGACAAAAAGAGGAACCTTGTTGGCAGAAATCACGCAACCTAATCCAATAAAGTCCTTAACGCATTTATTAGAAAAAACCAACAGAGCGTTTTCGCCACGGAACACCGTGGCTTCTTCAGAGGTTTACAATTCCAAAAATCAAACACTCCGTTTAAAACAGTAAAACCAGGAAGTGACGTCTTCCTGATTCCTGAAAACGGCAGCCTGTTTTTAAAAAATTAAAACATCTTAAAATGTCATGTACAACAAGTTAAAAAGTGCATAAAAAGCACCAAAAAGGCACAGAACTCGAGCACTTTGCATTTTTACATAATCAATGCAAGGTCATGCAAGTATTTTATGTACATTACCATAAACCTAAAAACTTCAAAAACATAGCTAGACAGTACCAAGGGGCAAAGTACAACCCCACATAAATGTACATGGATCTACCGGAATACTACGCAAAAGTCAAATATCCTAAATGATGACTAAAGAAGTATAAAGTGTGTAGTTACCTATAGGGTACATATCCGTCAAGTGCAAAACCCTACTGCTAAATGAGAGTAACTAATTGGTCCCTTGGGACCATAATACATTTAGCCAGGTCGCAGGGTCTGTATTTACGTTCAATGAAAATCCCAGGTGACTAACCATAATAAGAGACAATAATGTGCCTTTATCTAAGAACTAAGAGTGACAAAATCTATCTAAGATAACTTTTCAATTTAAGTACAGGGGCAATATTGCAGTTGCTGTTTAGACCAGGATGGCTAAAAGCGTCTAACCGCAACTGCCATTCAAGCTCACGATTTTCCAAAATTAAAGAGAAAGGACCGCCCCTGATCTTTAAAGGGACGTGATCAATGGCCATGAAGTGGAAACTATGGCCTGGGTTCAAAGCAATATGTTTTGCCAGTGCGTTGTCGTCTTTACTGTTCCTGATTGCATATAGGTGCTCATACATTCTATCTCGGATTCGCCTATCGGTTTTTCCAATGTAGAAACCCTGGCAACAGTTGCACATAGCGATGTAAATGATAGATTTGCTCTCACAGTTGAGTGCAAACCTAATAACATACTTTTTGTCCCTTACTTGGAATGTCTCTCCGGTACGAACATTGTTACAAAACTTACAGAAGCCACATCTAAACATACCTCTCCTTTTGTAAAATGTGTCTTGATGTACGTCCCTTTGTAATAGTTCTTTAAGGTTTCTAGATCTCTTGAAAGTAAATCTAGGTTCAAGACCTAATTTCCCTGCCAATAACGCATTAGATGAAATAAGGTGCCAGTTCTTTCGGACAATGTCCAGAATGCCCTTCGAGTTAATGCTAAAGGTAGTAATAAAGCTCAAGGACAAATCACTATATACCTCTCTAGGGTTCCCCATGACTCTCACATCATTAATCATGGGAAGCATTCTTTGCTCTATGTTAATTCTAGAGTCATTGGACGGCACATTTTGCTTAAAAAGTAAAGGTGTGTAGAAACCATTGATCCTTTTAGAGGTAACTTCCTCTATGAGTTCTAATACCATTTTATCTGGGTACCCTCGGTTCGTGAACATCTCCCTCAGCAAGGAACATTCCTTAGAAAAGTCCACCAATGTACTGCACATTCTTCCTGCCCTCACCAGCTGTCCTTTTACAATAGATCTCTTCTGTTTGTACGGATGAGAGCTGGTGAAGTGCAGGAACGAGTTGCAGTAAGTAGATTTCCTGTATACAGTGGACTTCAAAATCTGTTGGGTGGTGTCCTTTGTTAGTTTAACATCGAGGTAATCTATCTCCCTAGTTGAAAATTTAAATGTAAATTTCAAGAACTCAGTAGTGGAACTGATGGTTTCAACAAAAGTTGTAGCTTCTGCTTCCGAACCCCTAAACAACAAAAACATGTCGTCCAGGAATCGGGTGTAAAATATAACAGGTGTCATAATGCCAGGGATCTTTTGTAAAATATTGGTTTCCCAATAGCCCATGACATAGTTTGCCACTCCAGCCCCACATGGGGAGCCCATCGCCACACCTCGCTTCTGTAAGAAGAAGTCACCATCAAACGTGAAATAATTACTGGTTAAAACTATCTCCAGTAATTCAGTGGCCAAGTCTACCTCCAATTTAGAAGCCCCGAAGTCGTGTAACATGATCCCAATCCACTCAACCGCTTCTTGATGCGGTATAGAGGTGTATAAGTCTATGACGTCTATGGTTAGAAAGTTGTCATCGTTATTATACGGTAAGCAGTTGACACTGTCCAGAAGTGTCCATGAGTCCTTACATACACTAGGGATCCCTTTAGGGACTTTAGGGACCTGTTCCTGATGGGGAAAATTGATATAAAATTATACAACTACATTGATATCAGTTGTTCCAAGATCCCCGTCATGTTCGGGATCCCTAAAATCCATAAGAGTATTAGCGATCCCCCTATGAGGGCCTTGATTGACAGTAGGTCCTCCATTATTTATCCATGTTCGAAGCTTATTACACACATTTTGGATAAATACATTAAAGGGATCCCTAGTGTATGTAAGGACTCATGGACACTTCTGGACAGTGTCAACTGCTTACCGTATAATAACGATGACAACTTTCTAACCATAGACGTCATAGACTTATACACCTCTATACCGCATCAAGAAGCGGTTGAGTGGATTGGGATCATGTTACACGACTTCGGGGCTTCTAAATTGGAGGTAGATTTGGCCACTGAATTACTGGAGATAGTTTTAACCAGTAATTATTTCACGTTTGATGGTGACTTCTTCTTACAGAAGCGTGGTGTGGCGATGGGCTCCCCATGTGGGGCTGGAGTGGCAAACTATGTCATGGGCTATTGGGAAACCAATATTTTACAAAAGATCCCTGGCATTATGACACCTGTTATATTTTACACCCGATTCCTGGACGACATGTTTTTGTTGTTTAGGGGTTCGGAAGCAGAAGCTACAACTTTTGTTGAAACCATCAGTTCCACTACTGAGTTCTTGAAATTTACATTTAAATTTTCAACTAGGGAGATAGATTACCTCGATGTTAAACTAACAAAGGACACCACCCAACAGATTTTGAAGTCCACTGTATACAGGAAATCTACTTACTGCAACTCGTTCCTGCACTTCACCAGCTCTCATCCGTACAAACAGAAGAGATCTATTGTAAAAGGACAGCTGGTGAGGGCAGGAAGAATGTGCAGTACATTGGTGGACTTTTCTAAGGAATGTTCCTTGCTGAGGGAGATGTTCACGAACCGAGGGTACCCAGATAAAATGGTATTAGAACTCATAGAGGAAGTTACCTCTAAAAGGATCAATGGTTTCTACACACCTTTACTTTTTAAGCAAAATGTGCCGTCCAATGACTCTAGTATTAACATAGAGCAAAGAATGCTTCCCATGATTAATGATGTGAGAGTCATGGGGAACCCTAGAGAGGTATATAGTGATTTGTCCTTGAGCTTTATTACTACCTTTAGCATTAACTCGAAGGGCATTCTGGACATTGTCCGAAAGAACTGGCACCTTATTTCATCTAATGCGTTATTGGCAGGGAAATTAGGTCTTGAACCTAGATTTACTTTCAAGAGATCTAGAAACCTTAAAGAACTATTACAAAGGGACGTACATCAAGACACATTTTACAAAAGGAGAGGTATGTTTAGATGTGGCTTCTGTAAGTTTTGTAACAATGTTCGTACCGGAGAGACATTCCAAGTAAGGGACAAAAAGTATGTTATTAGGTTTGCACTCAACTGTGAGAGCAAATCTATCATTTACATCGCTATGTGCAACTGTTGCCAGGGTTTCTACATTGGAAAAACCGATAGGCTTAATCGAGATAGAATGTATGAGCACCTATATGCAATCAGGAACAGTAAAGACGACAACGCACTGGCAAAACATATTGCTTTGAACCCAGGCCATAGTTTCCACTTCATGGCCATTGATCACGTCCCTTTAAAGATCAGGGGCAGTCCTTTCTCTTTAATTTTGGAAAATCGTGAGCTTGAATGGCAGTTGCGGTTAGACGCTTTTAGCCATCCTGGTCTAAACAGCAACTGCAATATTGCCCCTGTACTTAAATTGAAAAGTTATCTTAGATAGATTTTGTCACTCTTAGTTCTTAGATAAAGGCACATTATTGTCTCTTATTATGGTTAGTCACCTGGGATTTTCATTGAACGTAAATACAGACCCTGCGACCTGGCTAAATGTATTATGGTCCCAAGGGACCAATTAGTTACGCTCATTTAGCAGTAGGGTTTTGCACTTGACGGATATGTACCCTATAGGTAACTACACACTTTATACTTCTTTAGTCATCATTTAGGATATTTGACTTGCGTAGTATTCCGGTAGATCCATGTACATTTATGTGGGGTTGTACTTTGCCCCTTGGTACTGTCTAGCTATGTTTTTGAAGTTTTTAGGTTTATGGTAATGTACATAAAATACTTGCATGACCTTGCATTGATTATGTAAAAATGCAAAGTGCTCGAGTTCTGTGCCTTTTTGGTGCTTTTTATGCACTTTTTAACTTGTTGTACATGACATTTTAAGATGTTTTAATTTTTTAAAAACAGGCTGCCGTTTTCAGGAATCAGGAAGACGTCACTTCCTGGTTTTACTGTTTTAAACGGAGTGTTTGATTTTTGGAATTGTAAACCTCTGAAGAAGCCACGGTGTTCCGTGGCGAAAACGCTCTGTTGTTTTTTTCTAATAAATGCGTTAAGGACTTTATTGGATTGGGTTGCGTGATTTCTGCCAACAAGGTTCCTCTTTTTGTCTTGTGCTAGGGAGGGATTTATGCCAAGTTGTGTTAACTTTTTGATATTGCCCAGGTGGAGGATTGTGTCAAAGGCTTTGGCCAAGTCAAGCTAAGCTGTAGGTATCGACTTTCCCTCATCCAGTGCCTTGGTGGCAGTCTCAAGTCAACCTGGTTTAACAGGCAAGATCTGCCCTTGACAAATCCAAACTGGGTTTTGATTTAAAAAATTACTTCATTCTCTTGCTAATTGATGCTACTGCTTTTGTCCGCTATGGATACCCACTTTTTCCATTGTTTAATATGCATGGACTTTCTACTTCTGACTAGCCTGGTCACAAAGCTTTTTACTTCTCATCATCACATAGCAAGGAGTAGAAATTCAGCACTTCATCACTGGATGCCCTTTGGCTAGGGGCACATTTCATTCCTTTATTTATTTGCTTTTAAGTAAAGAAATGGAAGAAAATAAATAGTCAGAAAGAAGATGCCCCTAGACAAGTGGCTGTGGTCATTAAAATATCATAAAGAGTATCATCCACTTTATTGATCAGCTTGCTCACGTCCCATTTAGAAATGCTCATATATATTTCTTATCACTCAGCATATCCAACATTATTGTTGTAATAAGTCCTGTCTAGAACAATAGCTTCCCCTTTATCAGCTGGCTCTATCACAATGCTGTCATCATTTATTAGTTCCTGTAAAGCATTCTTTTCATCAGTATTCAGGTTATAAAAGTCTACCCAGTCTGTTCTATTGTGTAAATCTCCTCCTCTCAATGCACAGCTTGTGGCTCCATACATTCTAGCAATCTATTCAAGCATCAATGAAGTTCTGCTAAGAAAACAGGATCTGAAGGCAACTGCTGAAAGTACTTATCCACGTGTATCTTTTTATTTTTACTCTGAGTTTCATAGTTTTTATAGATTGTATTGCTTGAGACAATTAAACTAGCTTTTAACCTCCACCATGGTGACACAGCTTTACTTTGTTGACACGCAGTAGTTTATATTGGTAAAAAGCTGCCTTTAGTGCTCCAAGGTGTGTTTTGCCTTGTTTGGCTACAGTGCAAAGGCATCCTAAATGCAACAGTACCCTCAGCAGCTTCACACTCACAGAACATAGGCAACATCCACCAGGAAACATGCATTCAAGAGTCATGCTCTTTCAAGTCAAAAGCTCGTAAGTCAAAACTCCCCAAAATACAACATCCAAGTCATAGATGATGCTATAGTGAGACACACACAGATGTGCTACTCATTGGGTTGTGCAAGGAGAGGGCCACGGTCATTTGCCTATTAGCAGCCAGGACTGGTCATATCACACAGACACTTAAGTCCTTATACCGTAAGTACACATATGACACAGTCATTGTACAAGTGGACATAAATGACTTGACAGACAGCTTCCTTGAACTATATGAAGAGAGACATGATGGAGCTCTTAGAATATATATCAGAGGTAGGTATGAACCTAGTCTTGAGCAGTATTCTACCATCACCAAGAATGATGTCACAACAGATAATTGACTTCAATAATTGGCTTAGTTTCTGTTGTCATTCAAAGTGTGCACAATATATGCCAGACTGGGAAAAGATGGTAGACAGTACTGTTTTACAAGGGATGGTCTATACCTCTCAACCCAAAGCTTCTGCAAACTAGCTAAAACCTTATGCACCCCAAACTGCATTTTTTAGTGAAGGTCAGCCTTCTGAGACACTGAAGGCACTGAGGCTAATATAGGCATACTTACTTATTTACTTGCTCTGAACATCAGAGGGGATATTCATACTGACTAGTGGAAATTTGGCCAGAACACCAGACCACTTCCCCTATTCTTTTTTGACAAGTGCAGCGTGATCTGTTACATACACCTGAGCTACCTCCCACCGATGCAGATGGGACCTTGATTTAATGTCTCTTCAAAAGGATGGCACACTCAGGGGTGCATCACCCCATTATGCTGCACTGCAGTGCCAGTACTTGGAAATTAATCCAAATCCATGGTGTGAAAATAGAACTCACAGCCTTCTCATCTTCCAAACACCAAAGACGAGTGTGCACCCTGTTGAGCCACTGACACACATACATACACTGTCTGCAGATGCATAAATGTAAAGATTTAACCTTAGCCACACAGTTAATATGATACAATAGTGTGATAACACAAGGTATAAGATGAGTGTGTGCATGTTTGTAATGACAAAGTAAGGAAACAAGTTCATGTCTTCTAATTCCACATATATTTGCGACATTAAAGTTTTCACATGCAGTAAGAGAAGAACTGTTAGGTCACTAGTTCACCTTACTTGCACTAATACTTCTACAAAGCATTATTAATTTATGTTTATCACAACGTCTAAACAACTAATGCTTTAGAAGCTGGGTATCACCATAGTCTAAACTATGAGTGACATATGCAGTGTATATGCTGAAAACTTAATAAAGCACACATCCATATACACACTGTGTTGTCTCCTTGCATAATAATATTACATATGTACATTTACATATTGTAAATATTATAAAACCTCATCAAAAGTCACTGGAAAACATAACACACTGAATTTTAGGCAATATTATTACAATTTATGTATGTATGAATTTTATTTTAGTTAAGCAGGAGGTCTCATTTTCACTAGAGTCTGGATAGAGACATCTCTGAATAATAAGAACAAGTAATGCAGCTGTAACCAATAAAGACAATTTGCATAATAATCTGGAAAATAGACAAGTTCAATATATATATATCTGCATGTACTCATGGAAAACAAAGTAACACAAAATCAGGCACACATAGAAGTTGCATCTTGGGTTTGTATTTACAAAGATTCAGATCAGCATTCATATCACACCAATTTCAGTTAATTTTTGTAAAGATAAGTAAGCTCTTATGCACTCTTGTTTTTCATTCTTCACTTTTTTTGTCTAGTCTGTAAACCAATGCTGACAAGTCAAAGATATTTTTAAAATTGAAATAACCTTGATTTTGGTTGCTAAGATGTACTTGTGAAATATGCAAATTAGTTATGTAAATATAAGCAAAGTAGCACAGCAGGCTTTTGCAAAATTTACTTGACATACAGACAGATCTAGATAATATTTGTTTTACTCATGTTGTCATAGAATTAAACAAGTGTAATAACTACACATCATCCACTGAACTTGTTTTATTGATTGCTAAAAATCAGTTTCTGTCATTCTCATGCGAGACTGATAGGCAAGACAATAAGTAACAGATTAACTAAATTTGAAATTTGTCTGTATGTATCCAGTGCCCTGCCTAACACTTCTGACATACATTACCACTTCGGATTCATTCTGATGTCTGCTGGCAGTGGTTTGTTCTCTAGTTACCTCTAGAGTGATTGTACCTGCACATGCATGGAGATATTTCTTCTGCAGTCACAAGTCTGTCAAATCATGCCACTCGAATTCCTTTGATAGCTTGATTCTGCTAATATCTCATCAGTTTCTGCAAGCAGTTCAAAAACACCACAGATCCAACTTGTAACTAATTAATTTTGGTGTATACCTTCACTTGTCCTGTAGACTAAATTTGATAATTCAAAATTCAGTGCTAACTTTCTTGCCATTTGAAGGCCTTAACTTTTCTAGACGAGTACAGCCTTCACTGGATGTTGTATTAGGCTTCTTAGGCTAATTTAATCAAGCATGAACTCACTACTATTATTTTTAACTCCATTATTTGGAATGGCTTCCTCTTTGATCCTTCATAACCTATTCACCATTTCATAGTAACCAGTATGTCATTACTTATAAAATAATGAATAGACATTTTCCTCCTGAATTTTTCCTTGTACTACAGCAACAATGCTAGTCATACATACTTAAATGTACTGTTCTGCAAAACGAGTAGTGAGGAACTCCTAACAGACCATCACCTGCACTTTAAGTGGACCTAAGTATCTCTCTGCACTCTAAGGTACAGAACTATGTACTCTGCTAAGAGCATATAATACAATATTGATTCCTATAATCTAGTAGAAGAGGCAAGTTAAATAGCAGACAGACTGTGGCCCAGCCTTGAACACATAATGCAACAACTGTATCCAGCTGTAAGACAGCAATAAATAAATTCAGAGTCTGCACCATCTCATTTCATGGAACTTAATGTGCCTGCTTCATGTCAATAGTCATCAACATACATGTCTCAAATGGCTTTCCTGAATACACTTCTAGCAGAAGCACAGACAAAACTCAGCAGCCGCTCAATGGACAGTAGCAGACCACTCAGTAAGTAAATAACTACAGTACAACACTCCTTTCATCCACAAACTCAACATTGCTCTTTTATATTTCCCTACTTTAGTTATTTATTTTTGAGAAACAATGTTTGTTAATATCTTAAGGCACTGTTTTTCTGCCAGAGGTCAATTATTCATTATGCAATTAAACTTTCATCTCTCAGCTGTCCCTGATTTTGTAAAATGTTCATGATTTTGCCTCATTTTTTTCTGTGCTCTCAAAATGTTTTGATTTTCTAGTAAAATCACTAAAGAATATAGTTTCATATAGCAATAACCCATGGTTGGGTGTGGGTAATGCTAGATTTACCCACGGTTGGCGTGGTTTGGTCACGAGGGCAAAGTTATTATACAATGATGTCAGTTTTGTGTTGTGATATGTTTGTGTTATTTAGGTTTTTGTGTACTTTACTTTGTATTCTTCCACTTTTTGTGAGATAAAATAGTCCACACTGTGAAGACTGGTAGAGAAGGGTGAAGGCTGCCAGCCTAGCCAGATAGAATTCTGCAGATAATTCTGTCATTTCTAAATATAAATGTAAACTACAGGCTTGCTGTCTTAAATGTAAACAAATATTGTTAGATGTGGAACTGGAAATAAATGTGACAACAGTGCACTCTACTGACCAAAATAAAGCATGTGGTGACCCTTTGAAGTAGCAGTCGTGCCGAAAAGACTAGATGAAGAAATTCTTTCTATTGTTTTAACCAAGAGGTAAATTGCTAGATTTAAACATGCAAATGTATTTTTATTACTCTGTTCCTAACTAGCTGCAAGATAAAAGGGAGATGTTAAGAATGTAAATGCAGTTAATGTGTAGCCTGGGAACACCATGAAAGTGTAAAAATATGATGTAATGTTTATCAGAACTAAAATAGCAATTTAAACAGAGAGAGAGTCAGAAGGCATTGATCATTTTTGTCCAGATCATCTAACTCACAACACGCTGCCTGTTTTCTTATGCAAGTTATCTTAGACTTGTGTTTTCTTTTAGGGATAGATAGAAGCTAGAAAGATTAGACTAAGTGTTTTCTGTTATGTCAGAACTGTATTTCTATGTGATATCTGAACTCTTGAATAGCAATGACTGTGTAGTAGAACATATTGTCTTGTGGTTTTAATTATTTATTATTAAATATTTTAAAACCTTTTAACTGTGGCTGGTTTGTGTAGAGATAATTTAAGCTCTAGAGTACATTGCATATTTATAGAGTTTACTGTCCAAGTCCCTCCAAATAAGCTTGACTGTTTAGTCACATCTACCAATTGGATAATAATATTGCACAGTAATAATTGGACACCCTTTTAAGGGCGTTTGGGTAGCTGATAAATATTAGCTGGGTGGTGGCAAGTGGTACTAGCATATAGTCTGGGTAAAAGGGGCACAGCTGGAGAAACTGTGCCAGCCTTCCCCAGAAGTGTCCGTGTGGTTGTGTAAACTCTTATCTTAAAGTGAGTGTGTGTCAGCTACTTGGGCAGGGACAGGAAGCACTAGTTGGACAGAGAGGGTGCTGGAGATTTTAGCTTGCCCAGCTAAGCTGAGATCTGGACCCTATAGCTGTGCCAGTGGGGGAGTCTTATTGGGGACCTGGAGAGCAAGGGAGCGACCAGCTCCAGACTGACTGTGATCTCTGTGTGTTCTTAAGGGAAATTGCACTCTACTGTGTGTATTTGTTATCCTCTCCTCATATACAAGATGCCCTTTCTGGTGTTAGTGGTGAGGATTGGGGCACCTTGATTGCTGGGCAAGGGCATCACATATTAATTGGTGGCAGTGGTGGGATATCCTCACATATTAATTGTTTGGCAGCGGTGGGATATCCATATCACATATTAATTAGCTGGCAAATACAAATTGGCTTGTAGTGGTGTGGGTAGAGTGAATCCTGTAGCTTATGTACAGTGAGCTTTGAAGGTGTTTTATACTCTAAAACAACCAGGCAGTGAATACTCAGAGTTCAGATCACAACTGTTTTATTTCTTTTGTTAGCTTAGTTAGTCAGGGTGAGCAGGCAGCATGTCAGCAGAGGAGTATGGAAAGCTGACAAGGAGCCAGCTGGCAGAAATGTGCCAGGCTGGGGGACTGGTGCATGGAAACCTGACTAAGACAGACCTGATTGTAGCCCTGGTTACAGCTGCATCAGAAAACAGCAACCAGGAGGACAATCAGACTGGCAGTGGAGATATAATTCCCTCCGAGAATGGACAGCTCAGCCTTTCTGCAGTGGACTTAAAAATCCAGCTGGAGCTAAGAGACTTGAGTTGGAGGCCAGGCGTGTGGAATTAGAAGCAAATGAGAGACTGCAACATTTGCAGGCTGAGGAGAATGAGAAACTGTTACGTCTGCAAGCTGAGGAACAAGAGAGGCAGAGGCAGCATGAGAAGGAGATGCTGACTTTTCACCAGAGTCATGGAGGTAATGGGAAGGGAGTAATTGGACCCCAAAAGCACAAAAGGACAGTAAATTTCTTTTGCAGTTTAAAGAGGGGGATAATTTTGATAGTTTCATTTATATGTTTGAGAGGGTATGTAAACAGTATGAAGTTGACCAAGGGCTCTGGGTACGGTTCCTGACCCTCTTACTCCATGGTAAAGCTGTAACTGTTTTATCTAAAATGTCTAATATTGCATGTTTTGATTATACTACTGTAAAGAAATGTCTTTTAGAACTGTTTAAGCTAACACCTGAAACATATACGAAAACGTTTTGTGAGCATAGACGCAAGGCAGATGAAAGTGTGTGTGTGAATATGTTGCTGAAAATAAGCCCTTATTTCCATAGGTGAGTGAGTGGATGTCAGGTCACCACTTTTGAAGGGCTGACAGGCCTTTTGGTGAGGGAACTAGCCTTTAGCACTTTGCCTGAGGATATGAGGATCTGGTTAGCTGATAGACAATGTGCTACTTCAGATGAGTTGGGGAAGAAGGGAGACCTATACCTGGCATATGGCAGAGTTCTCCTACCCAAGACAGAGTGGGGAGTGGTAAGATAAGGCCAAAACCTGCCAAAGTGGAAGCCATTTAGGCATGGCCTGCACTTGTTACTAAAAAGCAGGTGAAGGCATTTTTAGGGACAGCATGTTACTACAGAAAGTTTGTCCCCAGTTATAGTACCATAGCTGCTCCCCTTACAGACCTGACAAGGAAGAACAGGCCAGATAAGGTAGTGTGGACCCAACATGTGAGCAGGCATTCCAGATGCTTAAAGAAGCTTTGGCAGGACTCCCTGTATTAGCCAGTACAGATTACAGCAAATAATTTGTTGTGCAGGTGGATGCTTCAAACCATGGGGTGGGGGCTGTACTTAGCCAGATTTCTTCAGAGGGGGAAGAGCACCCAGAGGTTTATCTCAGTCGTGGGCTCCAACCCATGGAGGAATGCTATGTAGCTGTAGAAAAGGAATGTCTAGCCATAGTGTGGACACTGGATAAACTTCAGCCTTATCTGTATGGAAGGAAATTCACTGTTATGACAGATCACAACTCCTTAACATGTTTAAACAGAGCCAGCCAGCAAAATGCCAAGTTGCTAAGATGGAGCCTAGGTTTGCAAGCATATGATATCCTTTCCTTATATACGAGACGCCCACTCTGGTGTTAGTGGAGAGGATTGAGGCTCCTTGATTGCTGGTCCAGGGCATGGGCATCACACACACTTTGATGTAGTTAGCTACAGCCTCTCTGTTTTGTCTTGAACTTTTGAGAATTATATTCCAAACAGTAGGAGGTGACATTGTATAATAATATTTTAAAGTTGTCCCTGATTACTTCTGGATTTGTCCTGGATTTTAAGAATTATCCTTTATTCATTCAGAGCTGTGCTAAAACTGAATGAAACTACAATTTAAAGTTTGCCTCTGTGCTGCTCTAAGCATTAATACTATTCAGGAGGACTTACTTAAATAAAAAATAAACTAAAAAAAATGGAGGAGTTCAAGGCAATGCCTTAACAGCCTATTTGACAGCATCACTACTTCCTGTTTAGAAATAGACATTGCAATTCAGCACTCAATGGGCGTTTCTAACAACTATCTTGTTCTGACATTATTGTTTTTCTAGCACAAGTTATAATCTTCACAATCTTTAATATTTTCGCAGCATGTAAAACACATAATTTATTTTTATTGACAAGCGAGCTTTAAAACAGCCAAGATTCAAACAGAACACTGCACATTCGTCAAATATTTAAACTACTTTTAAGTATCCACAAACAAAATTTAACCAAACTGCTACACTTCAAATGGTCGCTAAATCCATACAATGCATAGGCATCTCTAACTGCATCTTAAACCGGAAAATGGAAATCCAAGCCCAAGAATATCGTGGGTTCTGTAAACTGTCATCCTTAGGTTGCATGAATCATTAAAGTATATACAAAGAAGTACAGAGGGATAGTGGTGTGCAGGACTCCAGTCTTACCGGGTGATCATTATCTCAAAAAAGTAAGCCTGCTCCTTGACTTAAGGAAACTTTGTGGAGGAAGTAAACACATCATTTTCTGGACTGGGTGAGGCACATTATTTTTCACTTTGGCTGTTAAAACTTTGCTATTATACAGTGCCATCTCTGAAAAGAAAGGAAGGGCTGCATCATTTCTTAGTGGCCAGACTTGTAACTTAGGTTACTTTGGATTTACAATGTGCACGCTGGTTGGATTGGCCAATCAGCGTGCACGATTTTCGTCTTTTCAGAGATGACATTGTAGAATACTTTTTATTGTTCAGACAATCCAAGATGATACAAGACATATTGTTCTACTAACTTAAGTGAATTAGAGTGATATTTAAAGACTGTCCCTGGTTTTGGACCTATGTCTTCCCACTATTTTGAGTTTGTCCAGAATTATTGAGGAAAGAAGTTGAGAGGTATAATCAAAGTATATGTGAGCTGATGTTATATGTGCACATATGCTTTTCAGGGGTTTCAAACTCAAACAACAGTAGGGTCATATAATGATAACTATGCTCAGCTAAACTAGCTTTCATCCAGGCAACAAAACAACACTGTGAAGTCAGCAGTTCATCTAATATATTCCTTCTGGATTTTCAGTACTGTGATAATAAGCTTTGAAATACAGTGTGTGTAGGGCAGCAAAATCAGTTTTAAAGGGTGCACTGATTTATGTGCTCTAACATTATATTCCGGATACAGTGAGACAGAATGTGTATATGTATACAAGCCCTCCAAGGATCAACAATTAAAACTATAACAGGATGAGAAACCCTCTTAGGATAAATGACGTGAAACTTTCTTACTAGGCCTCATGTAATGGTTCATCCAGAAGCAAAACAACACTGAGTTGAGCACTGCATTCCTTCTGCAAGCAGGTGTCTCTCACATCCTAACACTTAAATTCCTGCCTACACACACCCAGGAAACTAGTGGCTTTGATCAAAAAAGATGCAACTATAACAGGAAAATGGGTTACAAATAGCAATGAATGAGTATAAAAACATACATATTTGTTTTAGGCTGGGAAAAACTGACATGTTAAACCTGCAGAATTAAAATGAGCATATCCTGTTAGGGGTGTTGAATTCAACTTGACTTGCCAATGGTAATTTCACCAAGTGATAAAAATATAAAACAGTATCACTGCAAATAACTTTCAGAGAATCACATTTTTTTGCAAGGAGGCAAGCTGCACTGCACAACCCACATCTAGGGGAACAACCAAGGTCTCACTGTATCAGGAATATCATGTGAGAATACGTCAGTCAGTTCCTCACAGCTGCTCTTGTTTTTTCTTTTTCGCCTGAGATTTACACTGAATCTGCTGCATCTAAAGCAATCTACTAGTAAAATAATGGAAATAAGTTTCATCTTGCACTTCTCCTGATTATTTTTATTGTATTTCATAAGACTCCTGGATTAATTGTTACATTTCTCACACTTTAGTAGAGTTTCAGAGTTGAACTGTTTCCACTGCTGCTATTGTACTTATGTTTTAGCTTAGTGGCTGCTAGGTTTACAGGACAGTAGTAGATTACAGGATTAGATTTTGTGGTCTCCCTGCACTTGACCTCTAAAACCAGCATTTTTACATTGAGTTTTTTTTTTTTTTTACTGCACCCTTGTGACAGAACTGTTGTAGAATAGTGTGTGTATATTTTACCTTTAAGAAGCATTTCAAGGACAGCATGTGCATATAAATAGCGAGCAAGTGCTAGCTTCAGTGCCATTATGAGAGTGCAGCCAGAGAGTGAGCGTGTATGTGTGATAGATAATCTTATAAACAAACTAGCTAAGTTAAAGTTATTAAGGTTCAATCCTGAAGTGTTTGCACATAATAAAGATGCTTGAACAGAACACACAAATGCTCATCCGTTTTATCCTGACTGGACAAATGACGTGGTGTCAGAACTGGGATTCTAGACACTGCTTTTCAGGGCTATGAGGTGCAAAGTGTAACATAGAAGGTAAACTAAGGTAACTGAGCGCAAAAAGGGCCAGAAACAAACCAAAGGTAAGGAAAACTTGCACAAAAGATTTGTTTATAAAAAAGATAAAAAGGAGCATTACAAAAGCACAAACCACATTATTAAACAAGCGAGATGCACAAAAAGTTTATTAATTAAACAAAATGTTTAAAGTTAAGATATTTGATAAAACAATTATCAGAAAAGCACATAAAGGGTTTAGAATTACCTCAGAACTGCAAAACGAGCAGGTTTAAAGCAAAACAAGCATGTTTAAAGTAAAATGGGCATGTTTAGAGTAAAACTAGCACAAGTAGGGCCAGTGTTAGCATTTTGGGGTCCCCCAGCAAGTGTCAAGTTGGGGGCCCCTAGGTGTTTTCATTCTAAGTATTACTCTGTCAATGCTACCCATCCTAAGCAAGCTTTTAGTTCATGCTGCAAAATTTTAGCAGTAGTACACACAGAATGACCTGTAGCTTCAACGCTCTTACATTACAACAGGCCTGTGTACCACACTATGTTGGCCCATCTCACAAAGGAACATTCACAGTTACTGGCATTTAAGCTGCAACAATGATACATTACAATAGCTTTATGTACAGGGTTGGACTTGGGTGACATTGCACCCTAGGCACTGCCCTCAGTTTCAGCACACACACACACACACACACACACACACACACACACACACACACACACACACACATATCCTTCAGTTCTCCCCTCTATTTTCTCCCCATCTTGGGCTCACCATAGCATCCACATTACTTGTTTTCGTCCTTTACTCACATTTTGCATTACTCTTCAGCTTTTTCAAGAAGCCGTGACTTTCTGTGTGCTCTAATATGCATTTACATTTTTTTTTTTAAGACAACCTTTTTATCCAGTGATGGGTTGAACATAAATTACGATTAAGGAAAGAAAATCAGTATGGTTCAGCTTTAGCTTTCCTTGGATGCTTTCAATACATCGTTCATGTCCAAGACAGAGGAGTAATAACAATTTAAGAAATCCAGAAGCTATAAGGGTAAAAGATTCTCTGGGATGTGTTTTAGAGCATTTTCCCCACCTTTTAATCCAACAGTGCTCTAAACAAAAACAATGAGTAAGAAAAGACTTTTGTCTTTTTTCCTTTTTTTTCCTTTCAAGAAAGATCTAAGTTGTAACCAAGGCTTAATGTTCAAAGATGACAAAATAGTAGCTTATAATAAACAAGCAAGACAATTGTGAGGATACACAGGTCCTATCTGGGAATACAATTTGTCTCCCTCACCCCCCCCCCAAAAAAAAAAAGACAGTAAATGCCTATGCATCCCTCTGGTGTTAGATTGGGGTGGAAGCAGAGGTTCAAATTGCCACAGGCATGTATTTCAAGTGTCTGCTGACATACATAGCATGCCTCCTCATCCCAACCTCCAAAGGCAGTCATCTGTATATGTACCTGATGTGTGATTGTAAGCAAAGTGAAAAAAACATGATTACAGTAATGTATTCCACTGCCCCAACACAAGATATAGTCACCTTCTTTGCATACCTCTAAGGTTTGACTGTGATGAAAATTAAAGTAGTAATAACCACACAATCCCCAGCACCCCCCCATAACCTAAACAAACTTTCTGTTAACACATGTCAGCAGGGCTGGTTTTAGAATGGGTGTAAAGAGGCCATTACCAACTTTTTCCTAAAAGGATCTTATCACAGCTTTGTTAGGTTAAAGAGTGTAATCAGAAAATTAATACATTTTACTTATCATTTTCCCCAACCAGCAACAAGTTTTGTGGGGGACCCCATAGAGTCAATGATGATTAAGGGACCCCCCATATCTATTTATACAGTTTGGGGAGTGGGGCTACGAGACTCCTAGAAGAGCTGTCTGAATGTTCTGTGATATATTTTATGCCTTACTTTTGAAATATAATTGTTACCTAAATTTTTTACTGATACGCAGAAGAATAATGTGCATCCTGGCATTATTTGGTGTGTGCACAGATGAAAATCTGTGATATTTTTTACACACACACACACACACACACACACACACACACACACACACACACACGCACACGCACAAACTAGGCATATCAGTACTAGCTATGTTATTTGTTTCAGCAAATAGCAATACATTCTGCAACACTGGTACTGCTACACCAGATCAGTGACTGCTGTTTATCAAACAGCAGCAGAGCTGTCCCTTTTTTTACCTCATTGAGGAGTAATGCATACCTGTAACTTTGCCTGATTTCAGAGACCTGTTCTCATTTTGGCTCATAATTTTGCTCTTTTCATAAGTTTGATTTGCTGGTAAATCATTCAAGATTTCAGATAGTCAATAAATTCAGACATCAGAGTTTTGCACTACTTATTGTCCAAAAATGTATGTTGATGCAAAAGGTGTTATTCTATTAACTTTTTAAATGAATTAGAGTAATGTTTAAAACATGTTCCCGATTTCCGTTACTTTGCCGTTTTTGGCACTGTAGCGTGATCTCGGAGTTGGTATATTTAAGTAGGGGGGTGTGGTGGCAAAGCCCTCCAATTTATATAATGTTTCAAAGTTTTTTTATTGGAACAGCGATTTTTTTCCCCTTGGAAAAAAAAATCGTTGCTCTGAGGTTTCGACATTGTAAGCTTTCACTTACATGGGGTCGATTAATCATTGTTCGCTTTAAGTATTCGATGATGTAACATAGACCCGTTCTGCCAGTATTTATAAAACTGCCTGAAAGAGAAAACCATTCTTAAAGATTGGAAGCTTCAGTTTTTCTTAAAATCCAAGGTGTGCACTGAGATTAGTCACTCTTGGCTGCTTGCTGATCTGTCTAGTGCTTACTTTTCTCGTGTTTATCAGCTTTATCCTGAAAGGGTCGTATCACAGCCCTGTTAAGGTAAAAGTGCATGATCAGGAAATCAGTATATTTTTTCTCCTCATTCTTCCATAACCAGCAACAGCTTTTGTGGGGCCCCTACATAGTAAAGGATGTTAAAGTGGGGCCCTGCAGCCATGGGTATTGCAAGTACCTAAAGCAGGGTATGTTGTTAATTTTAGTGGAGACAGTGCCCACCAGCGAGATTTAACTAAGCTAGGGGCACAATGTCAGTGGTAAAATATTTAATGGAATTGTGAAGCCTGTTACTTGATAAAACACTGTTACTGTAGACATAATATCTTTGAATTTTAATTTTAAAGAAGATATAAATAAGAGTAATTACACACCTGGTTTAGTAAGTATATAAGATTGCTGTACTAGTTTTTGTTGGTCTGACAGACATGATATAAAATATGAATTTAAGATAAACTGCTGTGGTTAGGGGCCCCCCAGGAACAGGGGTCTCCCAGCGACCGCAGGGTTCATTGGTGCCTAAAGCCGGCTATGAGCACAAGAAAAGTATAATGGGCAGGAAGAAAGATTAAATGAGGAAAAACAAATATAATAAGGTCAAAAAGGGCACATTAAGCATAAATAAAGCAAGGCAACTGCATGTCTTTTTGCATAAATTACTGTTTTGCATTGATTGAAGCTATCAAGCGCATAACTAGAGTTGGATCTCAGTGTGTAAAAGTGCTTACAGTGTGTGCTTATTACTGTGTATTTATTCCAAAGAGTGTATTTGTTTGTAAAGTGCAACTATTTCATAAAGTGCCGTCAAACTACAGCCATTTCGAAAAGTTTCTTGTGCTGGGCATGTCTATTCGCAAAGTGCCACCATCGCAGAGTATTTTTTGTACTGTAAAGAGTTATTTAGCAAATTACAGCCATTTTGGGAACGTTTTAGTGTGCTGTGTACTGTTTATTCACAAAGTGCAATTACTTTGAAATGCTTTTACTCTGAGCTTCTTCTGCCCAATTCATTTGCACAGTGCAGTTATTTTAAAATGTTTCTTACACTGATAAGAGGTGATTTCTTGCAGTATAGTAATTTCAAGCATATTCCTGTGCCAGAGAGACTTATTTTGCAAAGTTCAGTTATTCAGAGGCTTGTTGTGCTATTGGGCATAGTTAAAAATACTGGCATAAATTTCAGACATATGTGCAAATGTGTGTGTTCATACAGTTAAAAGTGGACTTGGGTTGCATTGTGTTTTACTGTAATTTGTTGGCATGGCAGATGGATTTCGAAAACCATCACCACTTGTATTTGATCAGAATATTTTTATTTATTTTATTTTTATTTGCAGTTTGTTTGCCAAGATGGTCCATTGGGCCACAAGGAGCCCATTTTCAATGGAATCCTGGGAAAAAAGCTCCAGAGAAATACAAATACATAGTACACATTGTACATTTACATTGCAGATTATCTCATAGGAATACAAAGTAAATATAAGAAAAGGTTAATGATAGAATACATCAGTATAGTTCAGTAAACAGCATAGGGTAACTGTCAAGTAGTTGGTCAAATAGTTCAATAGAGCTGTGGAACTATAGGAGGCAGTGATGATGTATTTAGTTCTAGGAGAGTAGGAAGTGGTATTAGAAGGATTAGGTAGGATGGGAGCAGGATCACTTCCATCGTGAAGTTAGGTGTGAGTGCAGCAAGGTTTTAAATGAGGAGAGACTGCTGGTGATGCGGATAGGAGATGGCAGAGAATTCCAGAGTCATGCAAGAGAGAAGGACATTAAGTGATTCCCAGCTGGACGTGTGGATTTGTGCAATTTAATTAGTTTTTGGGAATTAGATTCTAGAAGTTACACTGGTTCATGGATTTCAAAGGTAGTGGTGAGGGAGGGACAAAGAAAGGGGTTGTAAATGAGTTTGTGTGCTTGGATGTGTTGGGTATAAGTGAGGAGGTTAGGTAGCTCAAGACAGTTTAGTTGATGAAGAGAATTACAATGGTGAGAAATGGCTGTGACCTGCCGCAAATTTTGATATCTTGTTATAGCAAGAGAAGAGTTTTGTTTTGAGGATGGATTGCAGGTTGGTGAGGATAGATGCACCATATAGGAGGGATGGGATAAGATAAGTATTGGCTAGTGTGAGAGCCTGGTGGAAGGAGAGATATAATGATTATGGCGGTATAGCATACCAAGTTTTTTGTGTTTTTTTTTTTTATATTTACTTGTAAATGTTTGTTGAATTTTAGTTGATCTATGAGGGCTCCTAGTAGTTTAGTGTCAGAGACTATTCCTAGGGGAATATTGTTTTTGCTGGTGATTATGAATGTTTATCTAGGGTGGATGTTTTGGGGTGGTGAATAACAAGTTTAGCTTTGGTCGCATTAAGAGCTAGATGGTTGTCTAGCATCCACTGCTCAGTAGAGGAGAAGGTGCTTTGGATAAGCTTATTTAGAGTGGGGATAGAAGGGGAGGAGCATATAATGGTAGAATAGTTGGCATGCTGGATGAGGCTGGAGTTTGGAATGGCTTGGTAGAAGTCATTAATGAATATATTGAATAGTAGGGGGCCTAAAATGGAACTTTGGAGGACACCTGTAAGAGTATTAAGGAAGGGTGAAGTGGCTTTATTCCATTTGACTGCTTGTTGTCTGCTGGTAGCTGGAGAACTACTTGGTACAGGAAGGGGATAGAAATGCCTTGGAGAGGTCGAAGAGAAGGGTGGGCATGAAATGGCCAGAATTGCGGACTTTAATTGTTTCAAGGAAGGAGAGGAGGGCAGTGGAGGTGCTATGACTTGGGTCTGAATCCATGCTGTGTGGGGATAAGAAGCTGGTTGCTGATGAGAGAGGGTAAGAGTTGTTGATAGATACATTTTTTAAGAAGCTTAGAAATAGGAGAACATAGGGCGGAAGTTTGGAATGTCATTATTATTGCCTCCTTTATGTAGCAGAATAATAATGGCATTCTTCCAGAGTTAGGGGACCTGGCTTTCTGAGATAGACCAATTAATTAGTATGCTGATAGGGAGAGCAATGGCTTCCGTGGCTAGTAGAAGGGAATTTCATCAGGGGCATTGGAACCAGGTTTTAATTTTAGGAGAAGTTTTTTTATGGTGGATATAGAGATGGGATTGATAGAGAAGGGTGGAGGTTGGGGGCAAGGGATGCTAGGGGAGGTAGGGATGGGGGCAGGCTGAGGTGGGGTCTTAGAGATGTTGGTGAAGGATGATGCTAGCTTGCTTATGGACTCTATATAAAGAGTTAAATTGGGTGGCTAAGTCCATGTCAGAGGCATCTGGATTAGGGCAAGGGTTTTCTTTTTTTTTTCCTAGGTTGAGGAAAGATGAGATTCCTTTCCAAAATAGTTTAGGATTGGTGTTGTGGTAGGATTGGAGAGTGGAGAAATAGGCATTATGGTCTGAGGTAATACATTGTTTTACTTTATTTTATAGTGTTTTATATTTAAGGGTGATAGTGGTTTTATTTTTATGATAACGTGCCAAGGCTTTTTCACAGAGTCGCATACTAGCTAAGGTGTTTTTGATTAACCACGGTACAGGGTTACTTTTTATACATTTTGTTTTTAGAGGGGAAAAGGAGTTGAGCAGTAGAGTTAAAGTAGGAGAGAGCATTATCTAGGGAAAGAGTCCTTAATGGGTTCCAGTTTGTGCTTTTTAGTGCATTTAAGAAGGTTTCAGAATTGAAGTTTTTAGGCGAGTGGAAATATAGGTGTGAGTTAGTTGTATGGAAGAGGGAAGATGGCGGGCAAAAGTGGGGAAGTGGTCACCTAGTGGGTCTGGGAGAATACCACTATCAGAGATACAGTGAGGATGGAATACTAGAATCCAGTCTATTGTACTTCCAGTAATGGAGTTCTTGGAATGCCTGGTAGTGGAATTGATTAGTTGTGTAAAGTTATATAAGTTAATATTGAGTGAGTTAGTAGGAGATTGGATTGTGGCCTAGTTTATGTTCACGTCTCCCAGGATTATGGTTTCGTGAGTAATGTTGGTGGAGACCCAGGAGAGAATATCTTTAAGGGATGAGATATTGTCTCCAGGGGGAATATACAGGGAGAGAACAAATATGAGTTTATGTTTGTTTAGGTGGAGTAGGGCTGGTATTTCTGCCTTGCCAAATTTGGGAAAGGGTTGGAGAATATTTGCAGAGAACTGGAGAATATTTGAAAAAGAGTATGATATTTTTATACAAGCAGCTTACTCTGACAAAGATGCAACACTCCAGGGCATTAATTTTGCTAAACTTAGCCGGGTCAGAGGCCATAGAAAGAGAGCATTCATTTCTGTATGCACCAGCAGTGTATGAGGGAGAAGGTTATAACCATCATATTGTTGTACAGGCTAAATCAAGGGAAGACCTTGAGTGTTTGAAATACAAATTCAGGGAAATGTGTAACCCTCAGACAACTGTTACATTAGAGAGGCATTTGTTTTATACAAGAGATCAAAAACAAGGAGAAACTTTTGCAGCTTATATTACTGACTGAGAAACAGAGCTAAAATGTGTAGGTTTGGTGACTTAAAAGATGTTAATAAAGGACAGACTTCATGTGGTATTAATAGTGCTGCAATGAGAAAGATTTTGCTGCGTGACAGTGATTTAACGCTGAGCAAAGCTACTGAGATTTGTCAAATCCGCAAAGTTACAGAAAGGCACACAAGTATGCTTGCAAATGAAAAGAGCATGGTTTCAGTAGGCTGCAGAGCAAATATAGACAGCATGCAACATGTGGCTAGCAGAAGCAGGCTTAAGCACATGGCAGCTGTAACCCCTGCGTGTGTGGCGGGTAAAACTCATAGTTTTCCAGCAAGGTCTAAGAAATGGACATGCTCAGTGCAGTCCAAGGGTGAGTCAGCAAAACCCAAATCAAGCTTTATTGTTAACTGTCACACTTGTGGTGCCAATGAGTCTAAAAGAGAAAAATGCTTAGCATTTGGTCAGCAATGCCACAAATATAGTGTCTGATGAAGCAATGGTTACCATTGCATAGTGCTCACCATTTTGTATTAAAAAAGAAGATTTAACTTTGTCATGGTTCAGCTTCTTTATTCCAGCTACCTTCCTACTGGGCACCTGTGTTTCAACAATGGCACAAATGTAAAAAAGGGAAGCATTTTCAAAAGTTTTGCAAATCAAGTAAACCTCACCCAGTTATAAAGAAAGGTCACTTAAAAAAGCAAGTTGATCATATAGAGAGCTGCAATTCTATTTTTTATGTAGATGGTGTGCCACTTTTTGGTGAAAAATTTGATGCAGTACATTTGTTGGCAAAGAATGAAGTGTTTTGTACCATCCAGATCCATGGTAAAACCACCAAGCTCAAAGAAGACATTGGTTCAAAGTGTAATGTTATGTCAACAGACAATTTTGCTAAGGTGAGAGCTGGTGAACAACTTAATGTGGTCAGTTGTGCAAAACTTGTTGCTTATAGAGGTGAAGAAATTCAAACCAAAAGCTCAGTAGTGCTTTCATGTTATTTGGCTAGAAACTTCTACAGCTTATTCTATGTAGTCCAAAAATCAGTGCAGTCATTATTCGGTCTCAGAGACAAATTGAGAATGAACTTGCTTTCTTTTACCAAAGCAGACAGATTCAGTGCCAACTTTCCCCCTCTTTCCCCCCCAAAGGACTAATCAAAATACCAGTAGATTGGCAGGCACCCAGTATTACTGCACAGGTTTAAACAGCACTGTCCAAGGGCCTAGAATAGAGATTCTATGGGACCTGACAATATCTCTGGCTGTGTTCTACATGAAATACAGAGTGGACTGGCACCTCACCTGTGTACCCTGTTCAATCACAGCCTCACCTCAGGCTTTGTCCCTACCGAATGGCGCACTGCTACAGTCACCCTCTCCACAAAGCAGGAACAACTACAAACCCTGGGAACTATCGTCCCATTAGCCTAATGAGTCTGATATGCAAAGCTATGGAATGCATCATCATGGATCTAATAAACAAGGATATAGGGAATCTCCAGACTCTGGATCCTGCACAGTTTGGTTTTGTGAAGGGTAGATCATGCCTGCTCAACTTGTTTGACTTCTTTGAGTCAGTCATCAGAGCTGTGGATGAAGGCAAGATGATTCATACAGCCTACCTTGATCTGGCCAAGGCCTGTGATACCATTCCCCACTCAGGAATCATAGAAAAACTCACTAAGCTAAGCATCAACCCCTATATCACTAGATGGGTTGCAAACTGGCTCACAGATAGAACCCACAGTGTGAAAGTAGCTGACTCCAAGTCAGACTGCAGACCAGTCACGAGTGGAGTCCCATAGGGTTCAGTCCTGGGTCCTCTCCTCTTTGGTATCTACTTCTCTGAAGTCCAGGCCAACATGAAGGGACTCTGGCTGACAAAGTTCGCAGAAGATTGCAAGTTGGGAGCTATTATTAACTTACCAAGTGATGTTGACATCCTACAGAAAGGCCTCACTGAGACCAATGACTGGTGTCAGAACCATGGCTTTAAGTTCAATGCCAAAGCATGTATCATCATCCCCCTTGGAAAAAAACAGTTCCCTTGAATTACCACATTGATGGTAGTCCGCTGAACACAGAAGGTGTTATAAGAGATCTGGGAACATAGGTTGACAGCAACCTCTCTTTTGACCACCACATTGCCACTGTGGCACATCTCATTACTAAGGGCTTTACATCCAGGAAGAAAGGTCATTGTCTCCCTCTACTCTTCCCTCATTAGGCCAACCATAGAGTACAATGCCCCATTTGACATGTACCTCACTAGACACCTGCAACAACTGGAGAGGCCACAAAAGTACCTCACAAAGAGGGCCCTAGGCCTTAAACACTTGTCCTATATTGACAGACTCAAAAAACCTCCAACTATTCTCTGTCTCATATCACCTACTAAGAGGCGATCTCTGCTTTACTTACAAAGCCATGTCTCACCCAGCTCTGTTAGAGATGCTATCTCTAAAGAAATTCCAATCCTTCTGCACCACATGCTCCAGAGACATCAACGTCATTACCACAAACAACAGAACATGCTGGAGGGACGGGTTCATAACCCAGAGACTGCTCATGCTCTGGAATAGACTTTCCATACATGTCAAGCAGAGCACCTCATTGGCCCTCTTCAAGAGAGATCTTCATGAGTGGATGGGAAATAGAAAATTCACCCAAGGGATCACCCCAGTGGCTCTACTCAACAGAGGCACTGAGAACCAAGGTCGGGTGGCATGATGCCGGGGAAATCCTATGGGCTAGGCTTGTAAAGGTTCCAGGGCCATTAGCCTAGTACACACCTATGAACCTATATAAGCACATCTCCTAGTTCCAATTATTACTGAAGCTCATTTCTCAGTATATGCTGATGTTTTTGATGACAAGTTAGGCAAACTTCCAGTTGTGTTATTCTATGAAGTTAGACCCAGAGATCAGTACAGTGGTCAGACCGGCAAGAAAGGTTCCGATAGCTATGCAGAATAAGGTCAAAGCTCAATAGGATAAAATGGTGTAAGCAAGGTGTAATTTGTCCAGTTCCAGAATCAACTGAATGGGTGTCATCCATGGTAGCAGCCCACAAAAAAGGTTGAGATGAAATCAGAATATGTACTGACCCAAGAGACTTGAACAATCATTAAAGAGACATCATCGTATGTGTACAGTCAAGGAGGTTGCAGCCCTAATACCGAATGCCACTGTTTTTTCTGTCTTGGATGCAAAAAGTTCATTTGGCAAGTGATGTTTGATCATAAATCTTCACTACTGACTACTTTCAGTACCCCATTTGGAAGATATAGATCTCTCATGATGCCATTTGGAATAAATTCTGCAAGTGAAGTCTTTCAGTGTGCAATGGATCAACTTTTTTAGATTATCCTTGTGCCATAATAGTAGATCATTTATTGGTGGGAGGCAATGATGAAGCAGAGCATGACAGAAACTTTAAAATAGTTCTAGATAGAGCACATGAAATGAACTTAAAGCTCAATCCTCTGAAGTGCAAATTCAGACTACCAGAAGTTACATATATAGGTAATTTATTTACTAGCACTGGCTTGCGACCAGACCTGTCCAAGCAAGCAGCCATTCTTGAGATGCCAGCACCAGATAATGTTCAAGCTCTACAACATTTTCTTGGCATGGCCAACTACCTAGGCAAGTTTATACCAGACCTCAGTGAGTTGACAGCACCTTTGAGAGCTAATGGGCAAAAATGTTACATGGTTTTGATTAGAACAGCACCAGAGAGCATTTGAAGGCCTTAAGGAGAAAATTGCCACCCTACCCACATTAAGATACTACGATGTCAATAAACCAGTAACTCATTCCTGTGATGCTTCAAAATTTGATTTTGGTGCAGTTACTCTTCAAGAAGACAGACCAGTAGCCTAGACATCTAGATGTCTTACCCAAACTGAAATGCAATATGCTCAAACTGAGAAATAACTTTTGGCAATAGTATTTGCATGTTCAAAGTTTCATGATTATATTTATGGTCGAGCTATTCAGATTGAAACTGATCACCAACCTGTAGTCACTATTTTAAAGAAGTATCAGGGAACACCTTTATCAAATTCGCATAAAATCAGAGGTGAATGCATTATCAAAGCATGTTATGAGCACCAATGAGGAACATAAATTTTTATTCTCAGTTCTACAAGTAATGACTCCTAATACACGTGGTGGAGATATCAAAAACTATACAGAGTCCACTGAAACACAATGGATAATTAAAACTAGGGCTCACTTGCCGCCAGGCTTGAATGATCGTGTTCCATTAAAGCCTATACTAAAAAACAGGAGACATAGAATTTAATTTAGGTAATTCAGTTAATCATTATTTTATCATTAATTCTTTGTATAAATTATTTTTCATATATATATATATATATATATATATATATATATATATATGTATGAGTTATAAAAAAATTTTTATATATTTTACAAAGTATATATAATATGATAAATATTGTACATGATAGATTTTTAATACAAATCCTAACATAATGGTTATTACTTATTAAAGATAAATTTATTTACAATTAGCTTATAAAAGACTAGATTAGAATCATACAGTAACTATATTAACTATTATATTTGTGCTTATTTTAAGTGCAGAATCTGACAGTTTAAATATGTGTTCAAATATATGTAGTTACACACATTTAAAAAGATTTTTAATTTATGCAGAGATATAATTGCTTAAAATTCGTTTATAACGGATTATGCTAGAACCATATTAATATCTGTTTTAAAGACAGAATTTATTCTCTTAAATAGATTTTTAAAGTGTGTAGATATATATATATTTACTAGCATCTGTTTTAAGGTTAGAGTTTAGATGTTCATATATGTGTTTGAATGTGCGTAGAAATATACATCTCTACTAAATGACAAAGTCTACTGTTTAAATGCGTGTTTAAATGTGCCTGAATATACATATTTATTAATGCTTGTTCTAAGGACAGAAACTGATAGTTTAAATGCGTGTTTGAATATATGCATTTATTTACATTATATAGTGTCCTTTTAAAAGGGCAGAATTTGATTGTTTAAATATAAGTTTATGCTCAATTTCACACACTTTTCATTAAGAGCAGAATCTGACTGTTTTAATGTGTGATTTAATGTACGTAGTTTTACACATTCATACGCATTCATTAATGTCAGCTTTAAGGGCAAAATTAGACTGTTTAAATATTTTTTATATGTGCATAGATACACACATTATTTATCTTAAGCAGAGTTATATCTGCCTGTAAATATTTTGTAACAGACTAGATTAGAATTATATTAGAATCTAGTCTAAGGGCAGAATCTGATTGTTTGAATGCGTGTTTAAATACGCGCAAATATACACATTTTTTACTATATGCAGTATGTGAAAAAATCTTAATTGTTTTATAAATTGCTTATAATTGTTTTAATTACTTAATTAATTAATTATTATTTAGTATATATAGTTGAACTTGTTTGATTGAGTGTATTGTGGTTTGAAAAAGCTGTTTGCGAAAGCGCTTACCTACCCATGGATTAAACTATTGTCTGCTGTTCCTATCGTGGTTTTATTTCCTGGATTTTTTACTAATGGTTTGAAAAAACTTAAAACTGCAAGCTTGGGATTTATGTCTATGGTAGTCTGAAGAGACTTTTCTTGATTTGAAACACCAGGAGAACCGGTCTGAATAGACGCAATTCTGAAGTATTTTGCTAACTAGAACGTGAGTCTTTCACTATAGAAAAACATTTTGCTTCAAATTTTTCTGTGGATAGACTACCAGCTGTCATTGAGTATTATACATTTTTTAGACTGGCTTTTATTTTGCTGGTTGTCTTGTGTTTGTCGTGGGCTCATATATTATACTATTTTAAAGAAGCCTATTCATTCACCTCCAGTGAGATTACAAAGAATGATGCTCAAATTGCAAAAGTACAACTTCAAAATGGTCTTTATAAAAGGCAGACTTCTTTATCTGGGTGATACCTTATCCAGATTGCCCAAAAATACAACAGAAGAGCTTAATGGAGAGAATTTTGACTTTGATGTCATGGAAGTGCATAATTTTCCTACCACAAGACATGATGAGCTGAGAGACCATACAAAGACTGATCCAATTTTGCAAAAGCTCAACCACTACATTAATGTTGGTTGGCCAAAGCAATCTAGTGTACCACCTGAAGTGCAAACTTATTTTCCTTATAGAAATGAGATGTTGATGGAAGATAACATTATTTTCAAAGGTCCTAAAATTGTTGTTCCTGCTTCCTTACAACATGAATATATCTAGATTTTACATTGTGTTCAATCTAGGTTCCAAATCTATTAAAAGAAGGGTGAGAGGTCTAGAATTTTGGCGTTCTCTAGCAAAAGACATTGATAAAGTACTTTCTTCTTATTCAGTATGCAATAGTACTAAACCACATTTGCAAAAGGAACCACTTCAGCTAAGTCAATTTCCTGAACTACCTTGGTCAACAGTAGCCACTGATATATTCGAGTGGAACAATCAGCATTACTTAGTATTGGTAGACTCTTATTCGAACTGGTTTGAGATTGATTTACTACCTAATCTAACATCCACTACCATTATCACGAAGTTGAAATGTCATTTCTCAGTCCATGGTAGTTCACACAAAGTTATTTCTGACAATGCTACCCAATTTACCAGTCAGTTTCAGAAATTTGCTAAAGAAAATTTGAACATATTACTAGTAGTCCAGAATACCCACAGTCAAATGGACTAGCTGAACGTGCATTACAGAGTGCAAAGTAATCACTAGAGAAGTCAAAATATGATAATACCGATGTCTTTTTGAATTTACTCAATCTCAGAAACATACCTGTGATGATATACTTGGCTCGCCTGCCCAGAAACTTCTGTCTAGGCAAACCAAAACAACATTGCCTATCAGTTCCAGTTTGTTGAGGCCTAAAGCAAAGAACAGAACAATCATAGCCCAGCTATACAGAAACCGTTCTTTCCAGACATCCAGCTATGATAAATCAAGCAGATTTCTTAATCCATTAAAAGGAGAGACAGTGAAGATACAAACTGCGAAAGGTTTCGACAGGATTGGTCAAGTAACAGGTATATGTGCCGAGCAGAGATCCTACTTCATAGAATTGGAGGATGTGGAGTACAGGAGAAACTGCAGGCATCTTTTTCCTGTATCAGAATCGATATCGCAACATTGCTCCTGTGATACAGACTCTAGATCTCAGAGCAATCCAGACAATGTTCTTGCTACAGAACGCATCTTAACTTCTACTTCCATTCCTGATGATGTTCCTGATGTCTCCATAGTTGAACATTCAGCAGACAGAGTCCCATTTGCGAAACCTAATTCTAATTTTTATGGCACATGATTTGGTTGCATTTCCAGACCTACTGTGAAATACACACCAGCCTAGACATAATTGTCTGTATGTATTTAGTTCTGTATAATTGCATGTCAAAGAATTATTTGCATCAATTGCATGTCAATTAATCGTCTTCAATAATGCTTTGCTTGACTCATTTCTCAAAGATGGAGGATGTAGATGCATGTTGTACCTTTAAGAAATGTTTCAAGGACAGCACGTGCATATAAACAGTGAGCATGTGCTAGCTTCAGTGCCATTTTGAGAGTGCAGCCAGAGAGTGACCATGTATGAGTGTGATAGCTAGTTTGTTTATAAGTTTATCTAAGTTAGTTATTAAGCCTCAATCCTAATTTGTTTGTACATAATAAAGCTGCTTGAACAGAACCCACAAATGCTTGTCTGTTTTATCCTGACTGGACGAGCGACAAGTGTGCTGTAGTAAACCTATTTGAGTTGGGGGCTGCTGGCTAAAAACTTATTGTGCATTTTCCTGATTGGTCTGCAGACCTTGCTGTTGTGGAACTTGTTTTTCTGATTCTGTTTAAACCCAGTGTTTGCTCTAGGCTACTCTCCGTACAGTGGTATTTAGCTGTTCCCTGTACAGATGCAAACACTATCAAGTTAAAATATCCCTTACAACAGCTATCTCTGCAACCTGCCCCATTCCCCCTGCTGCTCTAGGCACATCTGAGTTGCACACAGAGTAACACTGTCTTGTTAGATAGGTGCAGTTCACACTGAGTATAGCATCCCTTTTTCATCCGTATGCTATCATCCCAACCCAGTTAAATCTGACCACTCTTCTCCCTGGTTAAACCCATAGTAAAAAACCTGAAACCATGGATATCTGCTATCTCTGTGCCCAGCCTGGTGGAAATGGGCATCCTGAGGCAATGTAGCAATTGTCTCACGTATAATAACCACTTAATCCTGAAACAATCACAGTATGTGAGAGATGTAGTTACATTATAAAAACTGAGACGAGACTCTCACATACTGATAAATGAAATGACAAACAGGTTGTCAGCACATGCACATAATTTCCCTCAAAAAATAAGGCCTCGAAACAAGCTCACATATACAAGGGTACTCAGAAGTAACTTACCAAAACCTCAGAGGACTCCAGTGCTCTGCTTTCAGAAAACACAAGCAAACAAAACCAAATCATCACCAACCACTACATGTAAAAATACACTTCACAAGTATCTCCACAAGCAAGCCACTAAGGCAAAACATGACACATTCAAACATCTTGGTCATAGGAGACTCCATTGTGAGACACATGGATACCCCCCTCACCAGGTTGGATAAAGAGAGGGTTACAATTAGTTGCTAGTCAGGGGCCAGGATTGACCAGAAAATGCAGGCACTCAGGTCACTTGACCACAAGTACCAATATGACTCAGTCATAATCCATGTGGGTGTGAATGACTTGAAACAAACCTCCATGGATTATATGAAGAGAGACATGATGAAACTCTCTGAATACCTGTTGTAGGCTGGTATGAACCTCACTTTGTACAGCATTCTACCCTCATCAAGAATGGTACCACAATACAAACAGAAATTGATTGACTTCAATAATTGTCATTCCAAGGGGATCCACTATTTGTCAACCTGGGTCAACATGATTGACAGACCACTCTGCTTTGCTGGAGATGGTCTGCACCTGTCTTTGCCAGGCTTTTGAATACTGGTCAAGGCATTAGCCACCCCCATAGTGCCTTTTTCAGGGAGTGCCAAACCAACAGACCTAACAAAGTAAATTCTTCTACTGCCAGGCTGAAGATACTACTGCTTAATGCTAGAAGTCTTAACAAGAAACTGCACTCCCTGGAAGCTCTCCTTGCCCTGGAGAATGCTGATGGCCATGCAGTTACAGAGATTTGGTTCAAGGCTGCAAAAAGCAACTCAACAGTGCAAGGCCACAATGCCTATCACATATTCAGACCACACTCTGAAAAGGAAAAAAACAAAAAAAACAAAAGGAAGACGTGTTTCCATTGACATAAAAAGCAATCACACCTCTAGATTGGTCAAGCAGGATAACTCGCTTGAGATACTCCATGTCCAGCTGAATTCCCCATCATATCATTGCTAACTTCAGGCCCCAAGCCATGAACCATGGCAACCACTCCTCATACCTGAACTTAACTAGAATCACTTACCATTCAACCCATCACACTACTCATGGGCAATTTAAACTACCCAAACATAAACTGGGAAACATATACGACCGCTAACATGCGGGCTCAAAAATTCCTTGACTTTGTCAATGCAAATGCTGTGGAACAGCTGGTCTTCACCCCCACTAGGGGCTCAAATATCCATGACATAATACTCCCAAAAAAGGGGGAGCATTGCAATCCCCCCAGTGTAATGTCATCATTGGTAAGATTATATCATAAAACTGGTCTCCTTTTAAATAAATGTAACGGTAGTACTCCCATCAAACCCTAAAAGTCTAAAGAATTTTTCCAAGGCAAATTACCTCCTATTAATTGCTAGCATGGGTAATTTTAAAGCTCCCCCTAACCCCAAAAACATGGTCATCTATGCAGAAAGTTTATACGAATGCCCTGTACAACCACTGCATAGAAACGGTAGTGCCTGACTGAACTAATCCCAGGTCTAGATGGAAAAACAAGCCACCTTGATGGACCCCTGGCATTAATAGACTATACAACAGAAGGAAGAAATTCCTGTCTAGAAGTAAGTGTGAGGGAGCACAACAGAGAAAAAAAATCCCTCATTAGTCTCAGTAAGCAAATCACGGAAGTAGTCAAATATTCAAAAGCTTAATAAGAGATTAAAATAGCCTCCTGAGCAAAGGATAACCACAAAGCATTTTTTAGTTATGTCCAGAATATTAAGGGAAACACTCGACAATGTACAGAGTTGCCTGTAGATGACACTACTTATATTCAGCCAGAAGAAATAGGAAACCTGCTGGCCAATAAATTCAGCTCAAATTTCACCACCCATCATCTCTGTTCAGTCCCCATAAAATAACCCCTACCATTCCTTTGCCTTTTGTCACAAAAGAACAGGTCATCTCTGCACCCTTTAAAGATAGAAACATGGCATCAATGGGCCTGACAGAATCCCAAGTTGCCTTTTGAATAGCTTGAAACATGGCCTAGCATAGCCACTTGAATCTCAATTTAACCACAGTCTCCAGACAGGCTTTGTCCCAGTAGAGTAGAGGACAGCAATGGTCATCCCTTTGCACAAGGGAGGGACCATCAACTGACCCAGAAAACTACCAACCCACAAGTCTGATTTGTCTCATATGCAAGGCTATTGAAAGGATAATCACAGACCTGATTAACAATGACATAGGAGATCTCCACACTCTATACCTAACCCAGTTTAGCTTTGTCAAGGGCAGATCCTGCCTGTTTAAACTGGTGGAATTCTTTGAGAAGGTCACCAAGGCCATAGAGGAGGTTAAGACAGTACATACCACCTACCTTGACTAGGCCAAGGCGTTTGATACAATACCCCACTTGGGTATTCTAGATAAACTCACAAAACTGAGCAAAAACCTTTACTTCACCAGATGGATAGCCAAATATCTCACAGATAGGACACATGTTGTTATAGTGGGAAAATCCACATCCAGTAAGAGACCAGTCACCAGTGGAGTACAACAGGGCTCAGTGCTGGTCTCTCTCATGCTTAGAATATAGTTCTCAGATGTCAAGGCAAATGTACATGGCTTTTGACTGACCAAGTTTGCTAATGACTGCAAGATGGGGGCAATCACTGACTCCCAAAATTATGCTAATATCCTACATAAAGGTAGACTAATTATTGGTGTCAGAGCCATGGCCTCAAATTAAATGTAAAGTGCATAATAATACCCTGTGGGAAATCAAATACCCCTGCAAATTACAACATTGATAACACTCCCCTAAGAGTGGACCCAGTGTTAAAGTTCTGGGTACTCAGATAGTAAGCTGAACTTTGACCACCATGTGTCTACAGTGGTGAGGAAATCCTTCTGTGTGGCTCAGCTTACAAGTAAGGGCATGGCATCCAGATCTAAGGATGTCATATTACCATTGTACTCAGTCTACATCAGACAAATAATCAAGTACAATGTACCCTTTGGTATGTACCTTGCCACACACCTTCAGCAATTGGAGTGTTCTCAGAGGTTTCTCACCAAAAAAAAAAAAATACAGGGTATAACCAACATGTCATATATGGACCGATTAAAAGCCCTATCACTGTCAGTTTCCTTCTGATTGCTAAGAGGTGATCTGCATCTGACCTACAAGGCAGTCTCTGAAACCAGCCTGATAGAAATGTTGCATATTCACAAAACTAATTGCATGAGTGTTACCCACTCCAAAGATCTAACCTGATCTCTGACATGAATAAATCATGCAGAAAAGATAGATATATGTCCCAGAAGTTGTCCCTCCTCTGGAATAGGCTTCCTATTTACATGAAGCAGAGTCCTTCCCTGACCATCTTCAAGCACAATCTGGCCTGATAGATGGGAAATCACAAATTCACTCTTGGGGTGGCATCTATGTCCCTTACGGACAGAGGCAATTTGTAAAAATTATCAAAACCCTGCTTGCTGACCCTTGTTATCTTTCCTCTAGGGATAGAAAATTGGGTAAAACTGGTCAGCTTATAAGGGCTGTTGAGCCATTAGCCTAGTAATCACCTATGAACCCCACACCCCCAAACTACTGCTTGCACAATAGTGGTAAAAACAGCCAAGTCAATGAATGCGTAAAGTTGTTTTCAGTGACATTATGTTATGATACTGTTAATCACACAAACAGTTATCTCAGACCTGTCCCATTTCCACTTCCCCTCCCTTTGATTACAATGTAAGTTTACAAAGATCTCACATTTCCTTTCTGCATAGATACACCACTCAAGTCAAACACTCCTTTCTCTTCACAGTTGTATTGACATTTTTATTACACAATTGTATTCAGGCTTGACAGCCTTCTTTAGTATGTCATTAACGCTCACATTGGTATGTTCATTTAAAACATTTTAAAGACACACTGTCTTAGTTCAGTACATCCGCATTTCCTATGTGTAATTCCTTACTTTTGTCGTTCCACACACACTAACCTTTGAACCACCTACTCCTTTCAACAACCTCCCTTCCTTACCTAAACAAAAATATTGCTAACTCATTACATGCTTGCCAAACGGATTATTTTCCAGTATATTTCCTGACCAGTTCTGTGGGCGCCATGTATTCCATCCTGATGTATCTTCACTCCTTGTCTTTTGCGTTAAAACAATGAGCAGGACATCATGAGTGGAATCTTGGTTTCTTTTTTTTAATCTATGTATGCATGTATATTTTGAAGTCTGTTAATTAGGGCATTGGTTGTTCCCAAAGGATGAGTTTTTGTTACAACTTAGGCCAAAGGCTATATGGTAAAGTAACAAACTTTGTTATACATGCTGCAGTTTGACCTATGTGTGCATATTAATAACTAAATAAGTGTAAAATGAATACTAACAATACAGATTAACAACAAAAATGAGGCATATGCACATTTAAATAAGGGTTTGCAAACCATAGGTTCATAGGTGTGTACTAAGCTAATGCCCCTGGAGCCTTTACAAGCCTAGCCCATAGGATTACCCTGGCATCATGCCATCTGACCTTAGTTCCCAGTGCCTCTGTTGAGCAGAGCCACTGGAGTGACCCCCAGGGTGAATTATCTATTTCCCATTCATTCATCAAGATTTCCCTTGAAGAGGGCCAGTGAGGCACTCCACTTGACATACATGGGAAGTCTATTCCATAGCATGGGCAGTCTCTGGGTTATGAGCCTGTCCCTCCAGCTTGTTCTGTTGATTGTGGTAATGAGGTTGAGGTCTCTGGAGCATGTAGTGTGGAGAGATTGGGATTTCTTTAGATGTAGCATTTCTAACAGAGCTGGGTCAGACATGGCTTTGTAAGTCAAGCAGAGATCGCCTCTAAGTAGGCGATATGAGACAGAGAATAGTTGGAGTTTTTTTTAGTCTGTCCATATAGGACAAGTGTTTAAGGCCTAGGATCCTCTTTGTGAGGTACTTTTGTGGCATCTTCAGTTGTTGCAGGTGTCTAGTGAGGTACATCCCAAATGGGGCATTGTACTTGATGATTGGCCTAATAAGGTAAGAGTAGAGGGAGACAATGACCTCTTTCTTCCTGGATGCAAAACCCTTAGTTAATGAGATGTGCCACATAGAACGACTTTCTGACCACAGTGGCAATGTGGTGGTCAAAAGAGAGGTTGCTGTCAACCTGTGTTCCCACATTTCTTATGGCACCTTCTGTGTTCAGTGGACTACCATCGATGTAGTAACTCATGGGAACCAGGTTTTTCCCAAAGGGGATGATGACACTTTTTGGCATTGAGCTTAAGGTCATGGTTCTGACACCAGTTGTTGGTCTCAGTGAGGCCTTTCTGTAGGATGTCAACATCACTTGTAAAGTAAATTATGGCTCCCAACTTGCAATTGTCTGCAAACTTTGTCAGCCAGAGTCCATTCGTGTTGGCCTGGACTTCAGAGAAGTAGATACCAAACAGGAGAGGACCCAGGACCAAACCCTGTGGGACTCCGCTCGTGACTGGTCGGCAATCTGACTTGGAGTCAGCTACTTTCACTCTGTGGGTTCTATCTGTGAGCCAGTTTGTAACCCACTTAGTGAAATAGGGGTTGATGCCTAGCTTAGTGAGTTTTTCCTATGATTCCTGAGTGGGGAGTGGTATCAAAGGCCTTGGCCAGATCAAGTTAGGCTGTATGAACCACCTTGCCTTCATCCACAGCTCTGGTGACTGACTCAAAGAAGTCAACCAGGTTGAGCAGGCATGATCAACCTTTCACAAAACCAAACTGTGTGGGATCCAGAGTTTGGAGATCCCCTATATCCTTGTTTATTAGGTCCATGATGATGCATTCCATAGTTTGCATATCAGACTTGTCAGGCTAATGGGGTGATAGTTCTCAGGGTCTGTAATCACTCCTCCTTTGTGGAGAGGGATGACTGTAGCAGTGCAGCATTCGGTAGGGACAAAGCCTGAGGTGAAGCTGTGATTGAACAGGCCACCCAGGTGGTGACAGTTCACTCTGTAGTTCATGTAAAATACAGCCAGGGATATTATCAGGTACCACAGAAGCTGTAATCTTGGCCTTGGACAGTGTTGTTTTAACCTGTGCAGCAGTAATACTGGGTGCCTGGCAATCTACTGGTATTGTGATTGGTCCTTTGTGGGGGTAGGGGTAAATTTGGCACTGAATCTGTCGGCCAGTATTATTGGCAATATATGTTGGCTCGGTATAGGAGGTGCCATTGTGCAACAGCTCCGAGCAAATCTGGGTATTGCCGTAGAGATTTTTGACATAACTATAGAAGGCCTTGTGGTTGTCTTTACTATCTGCTGCAATTCTGTTTTCGTAGCTAGCTTTAGAGGATTTGATGAGGGATCTCAACTTTTTGCTGAGGCTGATAAGGGAGTTTTTCCAGTCTTGGGACTTCACCTTATTTTCCATCACTTTCCTCCTTCTGTTGTAGAGTTTGTTTATGGCAGGGGCCACCAGATTGGCTTCCTTTTTTGGAGGAGAGCGTCTTGGTTCTATTGGGTATGGTGAGATCCATGCATTTGTGTATGTGTTTATACAGGGCCATGTGGATATGTTATGCTATAAGCATCAAAAGCAAAATCAAAATTATCCCACTATTTATTTTTGTTATTGAATATGTTTACAATAACTGATCAGTCTATTCTAGGTCCCGTGCAGAATGTCAATGCTATTTTTTAAGGAACTTCAGATTATGCAGTGTAATACACTTTATATCTGCAAAAAAGGAGACAGACCCCTGGATGGGTATCTGCAAATTTGCCCCTGATATTACTGGTCAGTTGCTCCTTGAAAGGGCAGATAAGGTCTAACAGTGGTACTGGCAAGCCATAAATGGCCACAGGGCCCAGTTGCCTTGTGTCTTCTATGATTCTGTGATTTGCAAGATTTGAAGCCTGAGTAGACTGACATTACCTAAGAAAGACACTATGAGGGTAGTGAATATCTTAGGCAGTATGTAAAATCCCAAGGGAGAGAGAGGTATAGGCCATCCCTGTTGAAACAGGTGGGACTATCTTTCATCTCACTACAGTGTGACAAATATTGGAAACCCTCAGAAAGATGACAATAACCATACTTCTCAACCTGCAGACATTAAACATAGATAGGTATAAAGATACTTGAAAAGTTGGTACATCCAGCCAAAAAAATCACAGTATCTATTTAGCATAAAATGAGAATACCAAATAGCACATAACTCTTCCTGCTTCCAGTAGGAATGTGAGAAACTACTCATGGAAAAGTATAAGCACGTTCATCAAAGAAGCACTATAAAATATGTAGACATTAAATAATGCACTGCATTGCAAAATTCTGCTGTACAAGATAATTTATGTTTCTTCAGAAAAAGGAAGATGAAGCATGCGTGTCTTTTCATTAAAGTATTGGTTCCGCTAGTATTCATGTCATATAGTTTGGTTTTCTGTGTGCTAGTCAACTTCAGTACTCATGTGTGATAAGGGTGATTCACAAAATTCTGTGATGGGCTAAATCAAACCTGAAAATAGACACATATCTTCAAAATAGGTATATTATGTACGTGGGGTAAATCAGTCCTGAAAATAGGGATGTTCCTCCAAAACAGGGACATTAGACAGGCTTGCCAAATAACTAAACCATTTATTGAAGTCAGTTATCATGTTTTGCTTATATTTTGGATCTTTCTGGGTAAATACTACTCAAGACTATTTTTTTTTTTAGAACTGTAAATTATACTTATAGAGCTACATTGTGTCCATCTTCATATAGTCCGAGAGGTGCTTCACAAGGCATTCACACCCTTATAAACAAAGACCATGTCATATTCTCACTTGGGGTGAAGGAATTTGAGTGTCCTTGTAATATGGTGAATTCTATCACCTGAGAAGCAAATGACTACCACTACTAGTATTATTACCACAACTACTACTCAGCATTGTGAGTGAAACATCACTATGCCACACTATAGGTCAACTATTACAAGTATATTACAATTTTCAGTGGACTGCTCTTGTAGCCTGTAGGGTCTGGCCAAACCACTTCAACAACTCTTGTCTTTGGTTGGACTAGAAAAAAACATCAGTGGTATTCAGTAGGTGTTCGTGTGTTGCTGAGGTTGGGCTGTGCTGTAGGCATTTACTATGCCACACCTAGGAGGTCTTTGTGTTTTTTTTGTGTGATTTTTTAGCACCTTAGCATATGATGGTTTTGTGATTGTCTTATGGGGTGTAGTGTTTGTGTGACTAGTGACAACCATTTTATGTGACAGGTTTGCCTCCCATTTAGTACGTATTTGCATATCTCACATATGGACTCTTTTTTTTTTCCCCTTAATTTAACTTTAACAGATCATGAATAATCAAACAGTTAACACAACATTTTAATAAGTACAAATGAGCTCTGCACCTTTTTCACATAGTCGTACACTTTCTTACAGCCCTAAACCCAAATACCAATGTTCACTTTTACAGCACGCCATGAGGCATGTCGGTTTCAGTCATTATTCAGTACAGCTCTTCCCTCTGGCAGTGATCCCCCAATCATTATATACCTCGTCCTTGTTATCGAGTAGAAGTTTCAATGTCCCTTCTCAGAGATCAAGGCATCCATTTATTCAGTGTCTTTTGTGTAACCTTAGACTACTTTGTCGATTGTTACAAGTCCTGGATTCGATGCATTATCTCAAGCAGATCATCTTTTGTTGATGCTACATCTCGTTTCCATTTCAATGTTACAACCGTCTCTGCTGCTAACAACAAAAGATTAAACAACCCAGCAAACTCAAATCTTCTTTACCAAGGAAATCGTTCAGTTTCAAAATGTTAATTTGCTTAGGCCAAATACCATGCCATAACATTTTCTGAAGTTCAGTTTTGTAACTGTTATGAATTTCACAGTCCCAAAATACTTGCCTCTAGTCCCCCACTTTGTCTTTCTTACACCCCAAAGAACAAGGAGTCACCGAAGGAAACATCCTTTCCAGCCTATAAGGTATTTGAAAATGCTTAAACAAACACTGCCACCCAAAGAGACTGAAATTTTTGGACCTGGTAGCATATATGAGAATAGAAACTTACAATGATCATCTTTCTTTTGTAATTTTTGTGTCCAAACTCATGTCCCGTTTAATTGCCTATGCTTTTCTGACACCCACCAAAATGTTAAATGCTTGACTAACATCCAGTTCCTCAATTTAGCATTTAGTTCTAGTTTAGAATAGCAAGGTAATCCACAGAAGCCAATCTTTTTTCCTCATTCAGTAAAGTTTAATTTGTTTAAATATTGCAATCATCACTGCCTCCATCATACCTAGCTTCAAACTGTTCCCATCTCAGAGGTTTCTCTGTGCTCATCATCTATTCCCAGTGTATAAAATCTAGAAAACGCTTTACTTCCCTATTCACATCCATCCTGAGTTGTCTGCAGTGCTTATGTATGCTTATTGGTGATATTTCTGTCCTTGTTTCCTTCATCGCACATCAAGTTTCCCTTAAAGTCTCTAATATTAATTCTGAATTTCCCCAGTTGTTTTTATCTTCTTCCATTCATCATATGCAGGCTGCTACCCTTCTATCTTCCTTAATATTATGCCTTCCAGGTAGTTTTAAAATGCAGTTTTGACAAGCTAAAAATCCCTTCTTATTTTGCTGCCATTGTTTATAATTCAAAATCAGGGATTACTAATGCACCTTGCAATGGGGATTACTAATTCACCTTGCAGTGGGGATTACTAACACACCTTGCCATGAAGATTATTATTCCACCTTGCAATGAGGATTACTTTGCAGTAAATATTACTAACCCACCTTGCAATGGGGATAGCATTAGAATCTTCCAACTGACCCCAGGCTTCTCCCCTGTCAAAGAATACCTGTAGCTTGTTTTATTAATTTAGATAGAAAATTTGGGGGTGGGCACACACAGTAGACCTTGTGCAACATAGAGAGCCATTGATAGAACAAACCAGAGTAAAGCCTGCATCATGTGAAAAACATCCCTTTTCATCTTCTAAAATAAACCCAGCATTTACTTAAGATTTCCTAAGTTAATTCTGCTGATACATAGGTAGGTAATAGGCTAACTGCCCGAGGGCATTTATAAGCCAGCCAGAGTGTGTCAGCTTTCGCTGCCCCATTGATTAATTAACTGATCCCTCTGTCAAGCAGAGCCAATGAAGTGATCCCAGGGGTGTATTTTCTGTTACCCATCCACTCGTCAATGTTTCTCTTGAAGAGTGTTAGTGAGGGGCTCTGCCTAATGTAGTTTAGAATTTTGTTCCAAAGCATGGGGAGTCTCTGTGACAGGAATCTATCCCTACAGCATGTTCTATTCATTGTTGTGGTGAGGTTTAGCTCACTAGAGAGCATGGCATTTTTTAGGTGGAGCATGTCCATCAATTCTGAGTTGGACATGGCTTTGTAAGTCAGGCAGAGATCACCTCTGAGTAAGCGATATGCCACTGAGTACAGCCAGAGTTTTTTCAGTCGGGCTGTATAGGACATATGTTTGAGGCCAGTAATCCTCTTGGTGAGGTACTTTTGTGGTCTTCCAACTGTTGGAAGTGTCTTGTGAGGTACAGCCCAAATGGGGCATTGTACTCTATGATGGGTCTGATGAGTGACAAGTAGAAGGGTACTATAACCTCTGTTTCTAGATGCGAACCCTTTAGTAATTAGATGGGCCACATAGAAGGATTTCCTAACTACTTTGGCAATATGATTGTCAAAGGAGATATTACTATCTACCTAGGTCCCCAGATCTCTTATTACCTCTTCTGTATTAAGGGGGCTGCCACCTATGTAGTAATTTGTGCGTGTTTTGCTTTTCCCAAACGGGATGACTATGCATTTTTTGGCATTTAGCTTGAGGCCATGACTTTGAAACCAGGTGTCCATCTCAGTAAGGCCCTTTTGGAGGATGTCTGTGTCAGCCGGAGAGTCAATTATGGCTCCCAGTTTGAAGTCATCGGCAAACTTGGTTAGCCATAGTCCTCCTGTGTTTGCCTGTACTTCTGAGAAGTATATGCCGAATTGTAGGGGTCCCAGGACCGAGCCTTGTGGAACACCACTTGTGACTGGTTTAGAGTTGGACCAGGAGCCCGCTATTCTTACCGTGTGAGTTTGGTCTGTAAGCCAGTTGGCAACCCATCTCGTGACATAGGGGTTTATGTTCAAGCTGGTGAGTTTTTCTGTAATACCCAAGTGGGGAATGGTGTCGAAAGTCTTGGTGAGGTCAAGATAGGCTGTGTAAACCACCTTTCCCTCATCTATGGCCTTAGTGACCGTCTTGAAGAAGTCAACCAGGATTAGTAGGCATGATCTGCCCTTAAAGCCGAAATAGGTTGGATCAAGTGTTTGGAGGTTCCTAATGTCTTTGTTAATGAGTTCCATAGCCTTGTAGACCAGGGTAATCAGGCTTATGGGGTGATAGTTACCAGGGTCAGTTGTGGTCCCTCCTTTGTGGAGCGGAATAGCCATTGCTGTGCACCATTCTTTGGGCACGTAGCCTGTGGAGAAGCTGAGGTTGAACAGCTTGTTTAGATGGGGGGTTAGTTTGTTCTTTAGTTTGTGCAAGACGAAGCCTGGGACATCATCTGGCCCCATTGATGCTGTGTTTTTGGCTTTTGAAAGGGCTGTTTTCACCTGTGCATCTGTGATTTCTGGGACACTACACTTTTCCAGTATTGTTATGGGCCTTTTTGGGGATGAGAGGGGGGGGTGAAGTTTGCATTGAATCTATCTGCCAGGATGTTGGCAATATCAGTAGGGTCAGTATATTTTGTGCTATTTTGCACTAGTTCAGTGCATATTTGTGAGTTGCCACCTAGATAAAGAAGGCTTTGTGGTTATCTTTTGAATCCTTGGCTATTTTTCTTTCAAAGTTAGCCTTGGATGATGTTATGAAGGACCTTAGTTTCTTACTGATACTGATCAGGGATGGTCTTTCCTTCTTGGGATTTGCTTTTTTTCTGAGCTAATTTTCTTCTATTGTATAGCCTGTTTATGGCAGGGGTCCACCAAACTTGTTTCCTTCTCTTAGAGGAGTGAGTCTTGGTTTTGCTAGGGATGATGTGATCCATGCATCCTTGTAGGTGTTCAGAGTGCATTTGTAAAGGTTTCTGCATCTTAGGCAGTGCTATCCTTTAGCGTGGGGGCTGTGAAACTTACCACCTCTGTCTTAAGTAAGGTGAAGTTTGCTTTAGAAAAGTCTTTTACTGTGGTTTCCTTAGTTGGGGGTGGTGGTGGGATGTCGACATCCAGAGTGATTAGTTTATGGTCTGATCTAACCAGTGACGGGTTGACCTCTGGTGTCGAACACCTGTCGCCCATGTTGGTGATGACCAGGTCCAATATGTTTTCACCTCTGGTATGAGAGTTTACCAGCTGATCCAGGGCATTTGAGTTGATGAATTCCAGGAAGTGCTGGGCCTGGGAGTTTGTACTCGAGTAGTTTTCCCAGTTAATGGTAGGGTAATTGAAATTGCCCAATATCACGGTGTTCGGTAGGACCTTCATGTTTTCCAGTGTCTCCAGAAAGGTGGAGTGGTGGTCCTGGGTCATGGAGGGTGATCTGTAGTAGATCACAATTTGCATTGCAGATTTGCCAGATGTTAGTTGCACATGGATGATCTCAGAGGTATCATGCTGCGCCACTAACCTGGAGGTGTAGGTATCCTTGATGAATATGGATACACCTCCTCCTTTTGTGTTTCGGTCTGTATTCTGTGGCCAAAACATGTGGTATGAGTTGTAGCCTGGTAGTGCTGGGGTGCTCTCTGGAGCCTTGAACCAGGTTTCAGTTACTGCACAGATGTTGACGTTCTCCATGCTGAGGAGTGCTTTGAGTGCTTGCATTTTGAGATTTAAACTCCTGGCACTGAGTAGCATAACCCTCAGATTTTTGTTAATTGCACTGTTTATGGAGCTGGGGTTGACTTTTGAGCCTTGCCTAAAAAAGGCACTATGGGGACACCAAGAGCCCTGGCTAGTATTTGAAAGCCTAGGGGTGATAGGTGCAAGCTGTCTCTTGCGAAGCAAGGTGGCTTGTCGAGCATGTCATCCCAGGCTGACAGAATGACATCAGAAGCTTAGCCAATCGTTGAAATTGATTGTTTTTTCTTTATACTGAGGTATCATTCTTGGTGAGGGCAGGATGCTACTCAGGGTCAGGGTCATACCAGCCTGGACTACATGATCAGAGAGCTCTTCCATGTCTCTTTTCATGTAGTCCAGGGAGGTATGCCTCAGGTCATTCACACCAACATCAACAATGACAGAGTCATATTTGTACTTGTTCTGGAGTGACCTGAGTGTTTGTGTTATGTGGCGGATTCTGGCTCCCAACAAGCAACTAACAGTAACCTTCTGCTTGTCAAGCCTAGTGAGAGGGACATCAGTGTGCCTGACTATAGAGTCACCTATTACTAATGTGTTAGGTATGTTATTTCACCTTAAGGGCTGTGATTGTGCGGCACACTGATTTTGTGTTTTATGTGTTGTCTGGTTTGTGACTGGAGGTGCAGGTTGTTTGGGTGTCTGCTTTGGAGGTCTCTGATGCTTTTGCAGGTTTTTATTTAGAGCCTCCAAGTATGATTGTGTGTATTTATGTGTATTTTTTGCCAGTGCTGTTTTAGTAGGTCTATGTGTGGATGGAGGTGTGGTGCAAGTGTTAACCTTCTCCTCTTGACTGTCTGTTCCAGTCTTGGGTGAAGACAGCTTAGCCTCCAGTTTGGCTGTATAATTGCATCTCTCGCATATGTTAGTATTTTGTGGTAGTAGGATAGGGTTGTCTGTGTACATGAGGCAGTTGTAACATTGCCTCAGGATACCCAGATTCACCAGCTGGACTGGAGAGTACACCTGAAATTGCCCTTTGGTCATGCCTGAATACTAGGGTGAGCTGCTTAGTCGCTTGGTTGGTGAGGGGTGAATAAAGAACCTTGCCCTGCTGGGCAATCAAGTGTCAGGGTATATTAGTGCTTGCTATTGGGTCTGAGCAAGTGCTGGGCTGTAGAATGCTTTTTGAGCGCTTAGGTTGAGAGTTAGACTAGTTTCAAGGGAAAATTTGAAGAGGAGACTTAGTGGAGCTAGGAATAATTTAAACCATAGATAACCGGCACTGCCCGGCACAAAAAACTGTGCAAACATGGTTTTTATAGTAGGGAAATGAAAGAGATAGAAATGAGCCCAAAATGGCCAATAAACTACTAACTTCTGGGCTGGAACCACTCCTCCAGGGACAGATAGGCTGTTCAAAACTCCCCTCTCTCACAGGTGAACAGAGAAACTTCCTTCTATCCAAGTAAGGTATGGGCAACTCAGAAACTAGTATAACAGCCCTGAATTCAGCACTAGCCTGAAAAGTGGACTATACTAGCTTAGAAAGGCAGGAAACAAGGAATTTTTTTTTGAAAAGATAAGGCAAAAACAGGAAAAAAATACACTTTAAACTACTACAAATGATCAGAAAAGGCTATCACACTTTAGTGTGTAGCCTACAACAGTTAAACAAATTATTTAAACAAAAAACAAGTTTTTAAAAGTGCAGGCAGTCAAAGTACAATATGTGAAAAAACAAGCTTTTAAATCACAATAAATGCTGGAAAATCTGTGTTTAGGCGGAAAACAGTTAAGTCAGCAAGAAAGTACAGAAAACTGATACTTAATCACTCCAAAGTCTCTCTTCTAAGCTAGAAGGCTTGTATCAGTTTAAGGCTTTCTAGTGCTACCCAGTAGATTAGTTACAGGAAAGATGGGAAACAAGCACAGATGTGGTCTTTTAAACCAGAAAGTTGAAAGACGGACAAACTGTCCAAATAGTTAATAAACTACAATTTCTAGGCCAAGAGCCACTCCTCTCATGGTAGACAGGCTACCTAGTGCTTACTACTTCTACTGATAAGCTAGAAGGCTTTCCTCCAACACAGAAAGGCTTGCGGGGCTCAAAAGCTTACCAACAGTCCTGGATGCAGCAAATCTGTACCTGGACTAGACTAGTTACAGGAAAGGCGGGGAACAAGTACAAATGCAGGCTTTTAAGCCAGCAAGTTGAAAGAGATGGAAAAAAACTGCCCAAATGTCCAATAGCTACAATTTCTGGGCCAAGAACCACTCCTCTTGTGGTAGATAGACTACCTAATGCTTACCACTCCCACTGATAAGCTAGAAGGCTTCTATCCAACACAGAAGGGCTTGGGGGGCTCAGAAGCTTACCAACAGTCCTGGATACAGCAAGTCTGCGTCTGGACTAGACTAGTTACAGGAAAAGCAGGAAACAAGCTTAGAAATTTTTTTTACAGAAAAGCAGCTAAAACAGCAATAAATACAATTCAAATTGCAGTGCAGGCCAGCACACCAGAGTGTGTAGCAACACTATGGCAAATACAGTTCAAATAAATGCAATTAAATTAACAAATGACTTAAAAACAAGTGCAGAAGGCAGTAAATTAGAAGGCTACTAACAAGCAGTAATAAGTGCAGAGTAAGAGCAGCTGAACAGATAGCACACAGAACAGCAACTAAGACAGTTACAGTTAGCTAAATATAATATTTTATTTTTATTTTATTTATTTAACATTTGTTGACTGGGAATGTCCGACTAGGTTCCACAGAGCCTGTTTTCAGCGGAGGCCCGGGGAGAAATGCTCCAGATGCATGTCTTTGGAATGTGGGAGGAAACCGGAGTACCCGGAGGAAACCCACGCGAACACAGGGAGAACATGCAAACTCCACACAGAAGGCACCCCAGCCGAGAATCGAACCGGAGAACCTCTTGCTGTGAGGCGACAACGTTAACCACTGCACCACTGTGCCGCCCCATATATATATTTGTCTTTTATTTATTTTTATTTATTTATTTATTTTGAGGGAGGGAACAGAGCAGGATTAAGAGGCTACAGGGGTTTTCCTTCCCAAATGCTCTTTTTGTACACAGTAGGAATGCCTGAAATCAGAATATGATCTCACTGCACTCAGTTGAGTGAGCAAATGAGATGGGCCCAGAAGGAGTATCCAAATACAAATCTACAAGAGGGGCGGGCAATTTCAAAGCCACCAACATTAACACCAAAACAAGAACAGGGAGGGTGGATGGGGAAGTAACTGTAGAAAGACAGCCACAACTTCAGGTGAGTTAATATTCAGTGAGAAACACAAATAAATAAATTAAATACAGTACTATATGAAAAAGAGCAGATAAAAGTGTACTTAAATTCACTTATATGTCCAGTTGATTTCAGGTAGATCTTAGCCGGCCAAAGCTCAGAATATTAAGCAGAAATAACCCAAAATGTACCACTTATATAAGGCAAGACAGAATATCAGTGATGAGGTGAAACTACTCCCCACTGCTATCAATGGCTGCACAGAAATTCTAACAAGTACTCTGTAGAGAGACAGCCACAACTTGAGTTAATATTCAGTGAGAAACACAAATAAATAAATTAAATACAGTAGTATATGAAAAAGAGCATTTGGGAAGGAAAACCCCTGTGGACTTGCTTTGTAGTAATAGCAAATGGTTGCCAGTAAGCATGTAATAGCCTGTGCACTATATCAGGTTGCCTAGTGTTGGAAGGCTAGCTACAGATGGGGCAGAGCAAGACTAAAGAGGACCCATGGTAAATTTAAAACATTTACTGCTATACACTTTGCGATGCTATGGAATTTTGGAGACCCTTGGTATATCTAAAAGAGAAGAGAGCTGTATGATATGTAAAGGGACAATTAAATAATATTGCAAAACAATGCAACACAAAATAATACAGCTCAATCCACTACAATATGAAATAGCACAAAGCAGTACATCTCAGTATAGCTCAGTACAGGACAATATTATAAGGATCATCAGAACAGAGATGACTAACATAATAAACCAAGAGATTATCAATACAGTATAAGAGTGCATGAAATGTAGGCATGGGTGTTCTGGACTGTTCCAGTTTTTCGGGATTTGAGAACTTATGTGGACAATGACCTAACTTTTGACCAACATGTGTCTATTGTTGTTAGAAGGCCCGTCTATATTGCAGAGCTTATAAACAAAGGGATTGTGTCTTGCTTTAGGTATGCCATTGTTCCCCTTTACTCAGCCACTCTTTGAATAGGGTCTATATCATGAAATTGAACTTCCAAAATATCGAACACCATAAGTTCGCACTTGGAAGATTGAATTCGGATAACATCAAAACAGCGAATTTTTTCCAAGGGAAAAAAAAATTGCTGTTCCGAAAAACACAAACACAATCACACCAAACACCTTCAAAACCTACACTAAACCTAACATACACCACTATCTATGCACTATCCTTAACCCAGCCCTAACCCTAAAGTCCATCACTACCACACACTTACCTGACCCGCACCCTAACCCTAAAGTCCGTCACTACCCATTCGTACACTTACCTTGACCCGGTCCGAAAATGCCGAAGCCGCAGAAACAGCCAACCAAATTCTTTCCTGGGAAAGAATTCAGGTTTCCGCGGCTTCGACATTCTCACCTTTTGAACTACCAAGTTCGGCCTTCCAGTATTCAACATTTGTCACGTTTGATTTCATGATAGGAACCCTTTGAATATAATGCCCCCTTTGGCATGTTTTTGTCCAGACATGTACAACAACTGGAATGACCACAGAGATACCTTTCTAAAAGGATACAAGGTCTAAACAAGATGTCCTACATAGGCAGACTGAAAAGCTCTACTGCTATAATTGGTATCCTATAGATTGCTAAGAGGTGACCTGTGTCTGGCATACAAGACATCCTCTGACCCATTACTGATGGATTTAGTGCACATCAAGTCAAATGCATCAGAAATACTCAGTCTAGGGATCTAAAAATACTCAGTCTAGGAATCTAAACCTCTTATGCAACATCAACAGAATGGTTCAGCGGGGTAGGTGTATTTTGTAGAGGGTGATGCTGCTGTGAAACAGACACCCCATGCACACAAATCAAAGTTCATACCTTTCCATTTTCAAGCACAAGACTGCCCCCAGGACTGCGCCCTGTATGATTAATGGACAGATGCAGCTCCTAAACGCTTTATCCCATGCATGAGTCCCCTCAAACTATGTATGGTATGATCCCAGTTATTCTTATTAGGGGTAATTTATCATTTTTGACCATGGGATGGGTAAGGCAAATTTATAACCAAATAGAATATGTTATTTTGAACACAAAAAGGTAAACTGGCTAGACAGAAAATGGCCCTCAAGGGCAGCTAACCTAGTACTTGCCTATGAACTTTGTTACAGTACAGTATTCCAGTGTGGTATCACAAGCAGTATCAAGTTATTAGTGAATGACTAGTCAGTAAAATTATGGATGTCATAGCACAACATTCCAGGAACCACAGATAACAGACTCCAAGATTCCAAGATGTAGTTAACACAATAGGCTAAGTATTACAAGAGATGTTTGATGCAATAGACACAGACACCACAACACATTATTTGGGGCATCAAAAGCAGGTTGGGGTACAACAGTAATAAAAACGGTGCAGAAAATTAGAAATAATGCAGCAGAGTATATGCCAAAGAGATGTTTAAAAATAACAGGCATGAAGGTACAACACTCTAAGAAATGACACAATAGATGCCATCACAACAAAATACAATATAGTAGCATGCTAAAACAAAAATCCACTGCTGAGAAATATACAGTACAGAGGTACAATGGTCCAGCTAGTTAAGAAGCAACACAACAGATGCCATCATGAGAAAGATACAATGTGAGAGAGTACAAAAACAATCAATGGCTAACGAATATATAGTGGGGTACAAGTATATTAGCAATGCTAAATCCGATATCACATCAGACAGATGCTACTTCAAATCACCAGCTCATACAGCCAGGCACAGATAATCACTATGATAAATTAGCCCAAGGAATAAGCAAATCTACATCTGGCATTTATGACCATTAAGCAGCTACAGAAAAAAAGCAACATACATAAGCAAGAGCTCACTGACAATGGGCAGCAAGCAATAAGCTTTCTCTCTGTCGTGTGCAGTCAATATAAAGATTTTCTTTACTGATAACAGATATTGACCAGCCCACCCAGTACTCCAAGATGAAAGCAAAAACTGATTGATCAAATGCTGAGTTCATTTTAAAAGACATAGCCACTTTTCTTCAGGAAACTCAGAGGAGTGCCCTGAAATTAGCCGACGTTGGGAAACATTCATTTAGTTCAGTCCTTTTTTAAAAGAATAACCCCACTTTCTATATTAGCTATAGAGGATTATGATCAGATCTCCAGTCATAACCGGCTTATTATGTGTACAAGACATGGATACCTAGAAACTCACCATGACTGCAAAACTCGAGAGGTGAATTTCTTGGCATCCATGTTGAGAACACAAAATAAAAGTTATGATCAGTGACCCGATCATAAATTGTTGGCAGGGCATGGTGCTTTATCTGTTGCATGTGCTACTAGTTACAGGAAAAATGTATAGTAGGGTGACGTCTTACTGGCTTTGAAAGTTGGTAAAGCACTTAGTGCTGTCAAACAGAGCAGCACACATCTCAGCTTCTTTGCTTAAAAGTTCTGGACAAATCCAAAAATAATGGAGGAACAAAGGATAAAAATCAAAGACTTTTTATTTTTTTTTTAAATACTACTCTTATTTACTGTAAAAGTGAATGGAAGGGCATGTTTGCATCAATGTGCATTTTTCTGAACAATAAAAAGTATGAAACTAATGTCTGGTTTTATTGACTGGCTATAAACCTCATTGATTTACCAAAAAATCAAAAATAAAGGGACAGAACAAAAACATGAGACAAATCAAGGACAGCTGAGAGGCATAGAGAGCAGGCAGAAGCCAAGGTGTTTATCTTCTGACAGTGTTCTTTGCCAGATGGCACTGTTCATTGTTAGTCCCTAGTGAAAGACCTGATAGGAACAGTGCTTGGGGGGTGCTTAATCATTATCCTGTCCTGATCCGTTAACAATCGTTAAGCCCCCCTCAAGCTCTATTATGATTGGGTCTCATGCTAGGGATGCTAATGCGTTTATCTTTTCCTGATATTGGAGTGTAATGTCATATCTCCATGCACTACAGAGAGGTTCTGACCTTCACTTCCTACTGGATAATGGATCAAAAGCTACTCAGATAACCTGAAAGTTCTAACTACAATAAGGTTTCATAGGTTTGAGAAGAAGTAACAGAATAGCAGTCTAAGGGCTACTAGTGTGTGAGAGAGTGTGAGAGTGTGTGAGAGTGAGTGAGTGAGTGAGTGAGTGAGTGAGTGAGTGAGTGAGTGAGTGAGTGAGTGAGTGAGTGAGTGAGTGTGTGTTTACGCATCCATGAGTGCATGTATGTTTGTGTGTGTGTGTGTGTGTGTGTGTGTGTGTGTGTGTGTGTGTGTGTGTGTGTGTGTGTGTGTGTGTGTTCATACATGCATGCACGCATGCCTGCATGTGAACTAGGTACGATGCTAAGAGTTTAGCCAAAGCCACAGTTAGTTGATCAGGCACACTGTCCTGATCCCTGTACTGGCATTCTTCCCAACAAGCAGCTTGCTATAGTTACTGCCACACACAATCATCTCAAGCTAAGTGCTTCAGCCATACTGTAAATGCAGCATCTCCATTCATAAATCAGCATTGATACTGCACTCCCATGCCATCAGCATCTACTAACTGAACACCCGAAGTGCTTGCAGCAGGGCAGCCACCTCCTTTTCCCTGCCCTACCTATGTCTCTGAATTTAACCTCACTTTTCTGGCTATACTTATAATTCCCATTAGCATGATAAATAGGAGTGTATGCCTAATGTAAATTAAAGATCCTTCCTGTAAAAAACATAATTTAGATAAATGTGTACTGCTAGTCAAAACCTAATTCTATCTTTATAAAGGCATCGCCATGAGTATTGTATAAATGTATTTTTATCCAAATTGTGAATATTCTAATTTGTGTCCAGATACTTTGTAGAACAGTGCTACATAACAGTACTAATTAGGGATTTTAAAAGTAAACTGGAAGAGATAGGTAAGCATGTGAGCCTTGCACTGTACATCTAGACAATGGGAGAGATTAACTGGATTGTAACTGAAGTTTATTTGGTTTTGAAGGACTTCACAATCTAATCTTGTAGTGATTACGGACAGGTGAAAGTAAGGTAAGAGTAGAAGAGGCTTTTAAAGTTAAATGTACATAAGGAACAGGAAGCACAAGAGCCTTTGGTTTTAAGAACTTAACAGTCAGTGGAAGGTTAGGTGAAGAAATCAGAAAGTAGTATGCAGCACATTTTTCTTCTGGTAGCTCCTAAGAAAAGCTTCACCTGTTCTCCTTAACTTAAATAAAATGGCTAGTTCTCAGCTCCTCACACATTTTAATTCTTTTGGTCTCTCACAAAAATTGTCGCGTTCGATTCTCAGCTAGAGCGTCTTCTGTGTGGAGGCATGCGTGAATAGGCGTGCCTTCATTGAAGGTTGTGTGTCAGGGCTGATAACTCGGCACGTAAAAACCCACTACCAAACATTAGTGGACCGGAGTTCCGCTGTGGCGACCCCTAACCGGGATAAGCCGAAAGACACAACAAAGATCTCACACAAGAAATCACAAGGTTTGCTTTCTGTCCTAACCTAGAACTTTCAAAACAGGAATAAAATTATAAAAAGTAGGGTAAGTACACAAAGTTCAAACCAGTAAACCAGAAATATTGACAGTCTTCCTTGGCAACTCTTAAGTTATTGTCAAGTTGCTATATACAGATATACTGCAAACATCACTATATTCTGGAGGGGATCCCTTTTTTAAATACATATTTTGCTAAATAGAGTTAAATAAACAGAATACACTTTGCATGCATTTCTAAAATGATGCCCATACGCTCAACTAGAAAAAAATGATAATACAGCAGAAGGAGTCATGCCAAAACATCAATACAAAGGAACTTATATTCTATTAAAATAAAGATTTTTTATTGTTAATATTCAAGAATTCATAGTATATATTCCTTCTTCTATTTTATGTACATTGATTTTGTTATGCAGGAGGAAAGCAACTTCCCAGCACTGAAGTCAGAAAGAGCAATTAAATGCACTGTTCTTCAAAACAGAAACTGATAAACATAGACCAACTCCACTGCTACAGAGGGACAAAGCCCTGGCTATCGTCCAGATAACCAGAGTTCAATTAGTGGCCTGGGGACCTGTGGAGCTGATTTGGTGAAAGGGAAGTGTAACAAGGATGATGCCTAATGATCACTCTCTACAAAGGGTGGTAAACAAGCTGGGGAGGTGGGCCATTAACTGTTTGCTGTTGGGGATGAGACCAGAGAAGACAAGTAACTTGTCACTCGGTAGGCATGCAAATGGGAGCTATAGTGGGGAAGTGTCGGCATGAATGTGGAGCAGTCCCCACACATCATCTCACTCACTGCACACCTACATGTAGTATATGGAAATACTCTAGTATAGCCAAGGAATTAGGGAATATCCAAGGAAAAAAGCAAATCCCACGCTCCTGGCTGGTCTGACCTTTGCCTTCAGGTAAATGAATGGGCCATAGTGTTCTCACTTTAGGAGGAATAAGCAGGACATTGAGCAGTGGGAAAGAGGCTTGATGGCAGATGGCAACCAGAGGGAAAAATATCTTAACATGTAAAACTATTGCCTTTCCAAATCTGACACCTGTTAACTGATTCATAAAGCCACAATGAGGCAAGTTTATGTTTCTTTAGAAACTTAATGACTTTTGATTTTTTTTTCACTTTTACCATAAAAAAGATGCACAGAAATACAAGCTACCATTTATTAAAATACCTGGGTTTGTGAAAATAGTGGGGAACAAGTTCATAAAACAGTATCAATGTTGTAAAAGATTACTTTAGTGCCAAACATAATGCTGCTGGCCAGGTAGGGAAGTTCAATCTGAACTTCCAGAGATAGTATGTCAAAGAGAAGCACTGTGAGGCATAGTCAGTGTGTTACTATGACCAGCCATCCAAATTTGCCCTAGTGTGAGTCTTGAAAGAACTGCTGTCCATCTTTGGTACATTTGCAGTGAGCAATACTGAGTGACTGGCACATGTACCAGCACTTCCACGCATGGAGGGTAAGGAACATGCTGTGGAGCACTTGGACCATGGACTGGAGAAATGCACTGCTTGCTGAGTATGATGCTTAGGAGAACTGATAATTACCACCACCAAAGGTGATGTGGATCCCACTCACTGACATGTCATTTGAGAATGTGTGAATAATTGTTACCACTCCAGGAAAATGCTTAATGATCAGTTATTCACATGTTATTGACTTTGTTTCTCCTTGTTTGGGAAGCAGGCCACATTTCTGCCTGCTATGTCCTCAGTCTGACACAACATTAGCTTTCAAGAATCACAGACCATCACTACTGCACTTTCTAAAGCAATGGCAGGACGATGTGGACAATAGTGCAGGGGGCCCTTCATGAGCTGGGACTCTGCAAGCAGGACCTAAAATGCAATGCTAGTATTCTGTTGTCATGGCTACAATATCATTGTGATGTTAAAACTACCATTATTTTGTTATTTTATTATGATTTTATACCATCAGCTTGCTAACTTTCCCTCTGGGGGCTCCACAGGCTACCCTATAAGAATGGGCTTGAATATTTGCTCCCAGGAGGGCTAACAGTGAAAAAGCAATAAATAAATGTAATACTATAGTTAATTTGTCTGCAAAAATGATGGATCCCTTAAAATGCTATGGCATTTGAACTGCTTTTTTGTGAGTGAATCAAACAAGTATTATTTGGTTATATAATCAGTGAACACTTTCAGGCCCATTTTTGCCAACCATTTAACATGCACTATTTGTGAATGTCAGCAGAGACATCTCATTGCTAGTCAACTGCAAAACTATTTGATCAAGCATTTATTTGACAGCCCCTTTTTCTGCACTGTATATCCAGTCATGAAACAGATGGACATCTTGAGTGCCCCTGAGAATTGCCTGCAGTTAGATCAGTGAATAGCATAGCTATAAAATTCTGAATTTTGACTTTAACCTAGAAACTGCTGACAAACATTGTACTTGCAGACCGATACTGAAAGCATTTTTAACGTATGCTCCATTATTAATCATAATTATTTTAGGATTTCTTTTGCAGCAGGTTATAACAAGCAGCCTACTCACTGGATATGTGTTTGTGACATAAATAAGAAATTCCTTGGTGTCCCCAGTACTTTCTCCCTGAAGCTAGTATGCTGCAAGATTTGTGTAGGCATTCTGTTGTGATTCAGCTGCATCTATCACTGAAAAGACAGCAGGATCCTGGAATGATAGCTGCTCTATGTGAGGTGCAAAATATGTAAAAAGATGACTCGGTGTCATTATTTGCAGGAAGCAAAAAAAAAAAATGGACAATAACATCTTTCAAAAGTAAAAATTGCTCTAGCCATTTCAAAACCTTAACATTTGATTTTTTTTCAAGAAGCTACTCTTACTGAGGTGTTTTCCATTCATTGAAGAAGTGAACATTTTCTAATGATAACAAGGGCCAGAATCAAAATAATTACTCTCAGAGTAAGTCACTTACTCTGCGAGTTGCTATCAGAGTAACTGACTTGCTTTGAGAGCAAGTGTTTTGGATTCTGGTTCTTGGTGTAAGCTAGTTTATAGATAGTCCTTACAGCAAAGTTTGTCTCTTTCGGCTTTTCCCGGTTAGGGGTTGCCACAGCGGAACTCCGGTCCGCTAATGATTGGTAGTTGATTTTTACATGCCGAGTTACCAGCCCTGATGCACAACCTTCAACGAAGGTATGCCCATTCACGCACGTCTCCACGCAGAAGACGCTCTAGCTGAGAATCGAACCGGACAGCATCTTACTGTGAGGCGACAATGCTACCGCAGCACCACCACCACGGGTATAGTCCTTACAGCAAAGTAAGTCACTTAAACTGAGAACAAGTCTTTTGGAATCAGGGCAGATTTATTCCAGAGAAAGTCACTTACACTGATGGCAAGTCTTTTGGAAACGGGCACAAAATGTTTAAAAGTAAAAAGATTCAAAGCTAGCAAACTCCCTCATACAAAAATAACTTTTTTGTTTTTTTTTCTGTGCAGTTTCCTAATTAAAGAATGAGCCTGAAAAGGTAGAAAGCTGAATAGTCCAAAGACCAGCTTTCTTTTTATTATATGTTGATGAACAAAAGCCACATTACTATCACTTAGCAAAGGTGAGTTAAAGGGGACAGTCATTTATTTATTTACATTTGTTGACAGGGAGTGTCTGACTGGACGTAGGTCCATTTTCAGCAGAGGCCCGGGGAGAAAAGCTCCACAGTTAAAATAAACAGACAGTAGTTACATTGGATTACATAGGGATTAACAATTTGATTAACATAGCAATTAATTACAAACATATTTACAGATGAAGAGCATAGTACATCAGTAGACAACTAGAATCTTTATCTGCAAAGTACATAACAGACATTAACAAATGTTACAATAAGAAGTTCCTGCTGTATAATAAGTTCTAGGCTTATGAGTATCTGAGTTTGCTATAATCAAGGTATTTAGTGGGGTGAAAAGAAAGGTAGTGGTTGGATGGGGTGGGTGATATTAGAGTGGGAGTTGCAAGGGCATAGCCAGCATGTTTTTAGGTGCACTTTTGGCTTTTCAGTCATCATGAGGCTACAGCTGTCAAATATATATTGGGAGGTTTACATGAAAACATGCATGCCTTTTGGGGAGGATGGGGGAAAATTGATTCAATGTCAGTTTTTTTTAGCCTTAGCAAAGAGGCCAACTCCATGTTAAACGCTTCAGTTTCTGTTTGCTGTCTATATTGTGGTATGCCATTAGTAAATCTCATCCTCCCATTTCAGTTCTTTATTTTCCCATGTGCAATATCTGAATCTGTTGGTACAAAAATCAGGGACAAAGCCAAAAATAGGGACAGATTTAAAAAATGCTCCTACAAACTTGGAAAGTTGCTAGAATTATAGGATTTGCATTAGCATGCAGTTTCTGAAGGATACGATGTCTGAAACTGAAATATCTGTCATTATTTAGTGACTGCAATTCTCTTGCCAGAAAACCACCAATGTTATGAGGGACAGATCAAAAATATGAGGCAAAAATCTAGATATTCTGCCCAGAGGATCAATATGACCATCTGTGTGAGCTTATTTTTCAACATATCCTGTCCTTCTTACCTGTCTAGTAATTACGGAGTAAGATTTCTGTCAACTTCATATTCCCCTCACTAGCCACAAGGCTCCCAGAAATTGCACATCAGTCTACATGCAACCTTACTAATTCACTGTACTTAACCATATTACATTGGTGTCTCTTGAGACCAGTTGTTAAATTCACACCAGGATCCTGCAGGGGCCTTTGTCTGTATGCTCAAATCTTACTGTGGGATTCTGCATAGAAGTGATCATAATCTCTAAGGCTGTTTCCCCTCTGCCGTCCTTGATAGCCCTTTCCAGTGAATTCATATACATTTAGCTTATGGCCTGGAGTTCCCCAATAGCGCTTCCACTGCATTCATATGCATGAATCTTATGCCAGGAGTTCCCCCAATGGCCCTTCCACTGAATTCATATGGAAGTATCTTATGCCTGGAGTTCTCCACTGGAATGTATAACCGTGTATATTTTTATTCTCTCAACCTGCAGCTGACATCTGTCTGCAAACCATGCATTTCCTGCTAGTTTTTGCTGGAGGTTGCTAACTTCAAAAATCTATTCCTGCGTTGTCAGTCTTCGTATCACTCTTGAACTGGTTGATCCTGCTCTCTAGTCATAGCAAGTTGCCTGATGCAGATTTAAACAAGTGGCATCTCACTAGTTGACCAATTTTTGGCTAAAAACATTTACTTTAATTTATTATGGTCTATGTTTTGCCAAATTAGCTGATTCCCTACCTCAGTCCCACAACTACTGTTTAATTGTTCTAGCCATACTCTGTGAGCATCCTTACATAAAAAGGGGGGATAAACAACACTGCAAAAGTGACTGGGAGGATTTCATTCAGCAGGTAAATGAATGCACTAGAAAGTGAAGGATATTCCACACAGTTAAAAAAGCAAGATAGAAGAGAAAAGAAGGGTCGACGTGAGTCATGCTGGACAGTGGTGTCAGTGTCACATTATAGTGCACAGCTAAGACAAGGACAGACAGGAAGCCAAGAGAGTGATATAAGATCACAGGGAAGCAGCCCATCCATGGGAGAAAAGAGAATTGGTAGGAGAGAAAGTGAAGAATAGTGGGAGCCCATGTGGCAATTCAATTAAGGGAAGCTATAAAAATCTGGCAGAAAAGTAACAAGGAAGACTTAACAGAAGGAGAAGACAAAAAGGAAGAAAATATTAAAGCTAAACAATACTGATACAATGAATAAAAGAAGACATGGCTACAATTCAAGAGGTATATGAACATGCATGAAACAATCTCTCCAGTAAGATAAGAGACGTCAAAGAACAAATAGAAAGACAGCTAGCTGGTGGTGTCAAAGGTGATATAAATTCATTATCTGTACACTTCAAGAGAAGATAATTTAGGTAGAAACCACTAACCTGAGGGACAAAGTCAGTAGATATACAGAAGCTGTGCTGCAATTTGTAAGCACAGGTTAGTAATGATTTCTGTATCTATATTTGCCAGCATGGGAAAGGATATAAAGGTAGAAGAAACAGACAAGCAGAGAATTTGATCAGAGAAAGAGTAAGAACAAGCTTGAAGTAATGAAAAAGACCAGATACCCTCCACCTTCTGGTTCAAAGGTAACTAGCTGTGGTGCTGCCAGGTTCTCTCACTGTTCTGTAAACGGATCCCCGGACAAGTAGGAAGTACAGTGGAACTGGAAAAAAAAACAAGGATCCAGCTGCTTTAGGGAGGACCAAGATAATCTGAGAAATGGTTCCCTGGAGAAGTAGGAAGTACAATGGAACTGGAAAAAAAAACAGGTATCCAGCTGCTTTAGGGAGGGCCAAGATAATCTGAGAAAGCAAATAGTGGTTATACTGACCTCAGCCACAGAAAAACATGGAAACAAATTATGAGGGGAAACTGTGGCATGCTTCTTAATGGACAACTGACGTCTGAACATTTGCCAGTATGAATTTCTGTCCAGAAATTCTTATTCAGATGCAGTCAAGTGATAAGCGTGAGTTATAATCAATCTACAGAGCAATTGTAAAGACCACTGCTTCAGCACTGTGTCCAAATACTAAACTAACTGTGGATACAAGGAAAGTTTAAAAGTTTATCAGGATGTTTAAGCTGTGAAAGAAAGCATGAGGATAGGCCAGACAGATGGGTTATCTGCTCTTGACACTGAGTAAATGATGAAACTAGGATTCAAATGCATAAATTAGTAATGGGGGAATATGACACTTCAGCTAAGAAAGAAGGATGGGGACAGTGAAAAGACTAAAATAAATTAACTTTAGCTTACCCAGGAGGAGATATTTCTTTACAAATATTGCAATGGACAGGAGGGATGAACACTTTATATGGGTGGTGGAGGGGAAAATTAATAAAACATTCAGAAAAGCATAGGATAGGTGAAACAAGGAAAAAAGAAGAGTGGTAGTGGCAGCTGCAGATTGCTATCTGCAACAGCTGGGCAGAATGTATAAACTGCAACTCTCTTTCTGGAAGCACTGTGCATTTATTTATGCAGACATGGCCAGCCTTAAGCATGGATAAACTAGGTAATAATGCAGGATTTATATGATTATTTGATGGCAACATATCCACTGACCCGGATTATTAATGGCCTGCCAAAAATCCACAAGCACAGATGTAATCCACCAATGCGTCCTATAGTTTCTGGAAGAGGCTGGATAACAGAGCCAGCAACCATTTTTGTAGAACAGAACTTGAAATTAGCACTCCCTAGAGCCACAACTGTATTGAAGGACCCACCCCCCAATTTCTACAGAAGGTATTTCACTGTTTTCAGTCCTTAAATGACAAAACTGTTCTGATGATGTTAACAATGGACGTCAAAAATCTTTTAACGGTCATTCCTAATGACTTTGGTATGGCGGCCGTATGGCAGTTCCTAAAGCAAGGGAACATCTTTGATATTACTACTATTTCACAGATTTGTATGTTACTGGATATTATTCTACGGACATTTTCATCTATGGGAATGAACATTATTGGCAGAAATGGGACATAGTGATGGGCACTTCATGTGCTAACAGTTACTCCAACATTGTTATGGCCCAATAGTAGATTGACCATGTCCTTAGTAATCTAAATGCATGGAAAACATACATAGTCTACTATGGGAGATTTGTCAATTATATATTCCTTCTATGGGCAGGGAATGAACTCCTCCTCTCTGATTTTATTGAATACCTTGGCTACTACGTCCTTCCTTGAATTTGAGGTTCATAGTTCTAAAGAGAAGATAGCATTTCTAGATGATACACCACAGTATAGAATGGATAGAAAATCTCAGTATTCAAATACACAGAAAAGCTTTCTGGAAAACTAATTTATTACATAGGACCAGCATGCACCCTAGTCATGTTTATCCATGTCATTAAAAGTCAGCATCTTAGAAAATCCAGACTTTGTACCAATGAGGACACACATAAGGAAGAGATGGGTCATTTGCTACAACATTTCCACAAACATGTATATAAAAAAAGAGAAATCCAGAAAGGAATCTTGGTTAACAAGTGTCTTAAGAAACATGAGAGGTCAGCCATATTTTCTGGATGGAGAGAGACACAAGGAAGATGAATTGAATCCTAGAGAAACAAAGTGAAACTGGGGGGGGGGGGGCAGAGGTGCTTGCTTACATTCAGTAATGATGTTCAATAGGTATGTGAGGTTATCAGGAGGAACTGGAAGATACTGATAGCATTAGACACATAGTTGGTGAGACGCCTACATTCTGCTTCAAGAATGAGAAGAGCTTAAAAGAGGTTATTGTGCCAGGATAAACACGGATCTGGAGTTAAACAAATTACTTCGAGATGTGGCACATTTCCCTGTAGAAAATGCAGAGCATGCGGCTCCATAAATTCCAAAAATCTGTTCAAGTATCTGACTACCTTGAAAATATACAGGCTCAGAGTGTTTGTAGTTTGTAACATCAAAAATATTATATATGTTGCCACCTGCTGTCTTTGTAATGGATGTTTTGTTGGGAAGACCAACAGACCCTTTAAGGAACTAATTCTGCATCACTTGAGTAACATCAGATTACACAACAATACTAGTGTGCTTTGTCTTAATATTGCCAAATTCTCTGATCACAAGTTTTCTTTCATGGCCTTGGAAGTTATTGAAGAAAGTTTCAGAGGAGAACATCTATTCAAAAGAACAGAAATTATTGAAACTGGATGGATTGCTGACTTACAGGCTGACAAGAAGCCTGCCTTGAACCAGTGGTCCCTGGCAACTGAACCAATGGTCCCTTTAAAGCCTTTGCTCAAGAGGCAGAAACTTCTGAGATGACTGAGATTGACAGATCATTACCTTGTAAAACCAAGAAGTTCTGCTAAGAAAACAGGATCTGAAGAAGGCAACTGCCGAAAACTATTATCCACTTGTATTTATTTTTATCTTTATTTTTACTCGAGTTTCATAGTTTTTATAGACTGTATTGCTTGAGTCTATTAAACTAGCTTTTAACCTCCACCGTGGTGGAACAGCTTTACTTTCTTTGCACACAGCCTTTGTACTTTAGGTAGGCTACTTCTAAGACTCCCTGCATATGTAGGTCTAAGATTTTGAGGGATGTACTTGGTCTGAGCTTTGTGGGATTGGTTTGATGTGGTGGTGGTGTGTGGTACTGACAGCCTGCTTGTTATTCGTGATGGCTACATGTGAGAGCTTTCTCTACATTAACATTATATAATGCATCTCTCCCACACTGTGTCAGTCTGTTTAAGTAGCAGTTGGTCAGTAAACACGAGACAACTGCTACAGCAAAACTTTAAAATATTCAAATAATCCCACCGGCCAATAACGAAATATCACACTTCAAGGTTCCACAGCAATCAGATGTCTAGAAATGGCCAGCTTTTTTCTCTGCTCTCACTGGAGTACAAACCAAGGCAGTTCTTAGTGATTACAATTTTTTGTTGCGTCTTTCGGCTTTTCCCGGTTAGGGGTCGCCACAGCAGAACTCCGGTCCGCAAATGATTGGCAGTAGACTTTTACTTGCCGAGTTGCCGGCCCTGATGCACAATCTTCAATGAAGGTATGCCCATTCACGCACGTCTCCACACAGAAGATGCTCTAGCTGAGAATCAAACAGGACAACATCTTACTGTGAGGCGACAACGCTACCGCAGCACCACCACTGCGATTCTTCGTAATTACAATAAATACCAAAAAATTATTGCAGAGCAGTAACTCAGAAGGAATGTAAAAAGTACATATCCCAGGTGTTACTAGGCTGGCAGTTTGTCATAGCTGCTGTTTATTACACTTAGGGCCCTCTTTCTTTCTCCTGACTCTGTGGCAGTATTAATGTAAATCCTTCAGAAGGTTCATCATCAAGTTAGGAATAGGTTAGCTTTTGTGTATTTCATGGCCTGCAAACATGTTATGATTATGTTCACAATTTCTGAGACATTACAAAATAATAAGAATGACATGTTGGATATCTTGAGGCATTTAGTTAACATGAGATGCAAAAAATCGAATATATTTCTTGCTGGGCTACACATATTTAGCAGAACTATATCAGAGCCAAGGACCGTTGGGTTCATTCACAGACTGGTCTGTTTAGTCATGTAGAACAAATGAGCTGTCATACACTGAAAAAGTATAATTTCTTTAGTAAGTAAGAATTCACAAAGTGAATTCCATGGTATCTAAAATTAAGAAACCACAAGAGAGTTCGGGCCTTAAGAACTGAGCTACTATTCATTATAATCAGACTGAATAAAATAATCTTTGACAAGAGTATCTGACAGGCTCAGATATTTAGGGTATAATTATTGATCTGCTTGCTATGGAGGAAGGGGTGAATTAAACATTTAGTACAGCAAGAATACTGTAGGAGAATCATACCTGCTGTTCAAATCTCTGTATTTCAATTTGCAATGAAAGACAAGTGGTCTGACTTAAAAAGGGATAGAAGCAGGAAGGGAAACTTAAGGGATGAGGGGTGAAATATTTGATAAATGCCTGTAGCAGTTTTATCTGAAATGCTTACTAAAGGAGAGATTCTCTGTACTAGGAGGATTGAACCCACCACTGAAAATTCAGGTAGGGGAGCACTGTGTGGTTTTCAAACTTTTCTGCAATTAGACCATTGCTCTACATCAATAATCAACTCCTCCCTGGTTAGATCCGACCACAAACTAATCATCTTGGAAATCCACATCCCTCTCCACCCCCACCCCCCAAAAAAGGTAACCACCATGAAAAACTTCTCCAAAGCTAACTTTGGGATCCTAAAAACAGAGCTGCCTAACTTCACGGCACCCATGCAAATGGAGAATAGTTGCATGACCACCGAAACATACACCAATGCACTGTACGAACACGTACACAAATGCATGGATCCCGCCATACCCAAAAGAACCAAGACGCTCCTCCTACAAAAAAAGAAAGCCAATCTGGTGGTCCCCTGCGATAAGCAAACTGTACAACAGAAGGAGGAAATTATGTGGAATAAGATGAAGTCCCAAGACTGGAAAAACTCACTTAGCAGCCTCAACAAAAAGTTGAGATCCCTCATCAAATCCTCTAAAGCTAGCTATGAAAAAGAATTGTAGCAGGTAGTAAAGACAACCACAAGGCCCTTCTATAGTTATGTAAAGAATCTCCACGACAATACCCAGATTTGCTCTGAGCTACTGCACAATGGTGCTTCCTATAGCGAGCCAACAGATATTGCCAATATACTGGCCAACAGATTCAGTGCCAACTTTACCCCCCCCAGGACCATTCACAATACCAGTAGATTGCCAGGCACCCAGTATTACGGCTGCACAGGTTAAAACAGCACTGTCCAAGGCCAAGAATACAGCTTCTATTGGACCCAAGAATATCCCTGGCTGTATTCTACATGAACTACAGAGTGAACTGGCACCTCACCTGTGTGCCCTATTCAATCACATCCTCACCTCAGGCTTTGCCCCTACCGAATGGCGCACTGCTGCAGTTGTCCTTCTCCACAAAGGAGGAGTAACTACAGACCTTGGGAACTATCGCCCCATTAGCCTGACAAGTCTGATATGCAAAGCTATGGAATGCATCATCATGGACCTAATAAACAAGGATATAGGGACTCTCCAAACTCTGGATCCCACACAATTTGGTTTTTTGAAGGGTAGACCATGCCTGCTCAACCTAGTCAACTTCTTTGAGTCAGTCACCAGAGCTGTGGATGAAGGCAAGGTGGTTCATACAGCCTACCTTGACCTGGCAAAGGCCTTTGATACCATTCTCCACATGGGAATCATAAAAAAACTCACTAAGATAGGCATCAACCTCTATATCACTAGGTGGGTTGCAAACGGACTAAGAAATAGAACCCACAGTGTGAAAGTAGCTGACTCCAATTCAGATTCCCGACCAGTCACGAGTGGAATCCCATAGGGTTTCGTCCTGGGTCCTTACCTGTTGGTATCTACTTCTTTGAAGTCCAGACCAACACGAAGGGACTCTGGCTGACAACGTTCACAAACTATTGCAAGTTGGGAGCTATTATTAACTCCCCAAGTTATGTTTACATCCTACAGAAAGGCCTCATTGAGACCAATGACTGGTGTCAGAATCATGGCCTTAAGCTCAATGCCAAAAAATGTGTCATCATCGCCTTTGGTTCCCATGAATTACCACATCGATGGTAGTCCAGTGAACACAGAAGGAGTTATAAGAGATCTGGGAACACAGGTTGACAGCAACCTTTCTTCTGACCACCACATTGCCACTGTGGTCAGAAAGTCCTTTTATGTGGCACATCTCATTACTAAGGGTTTTGCATCCAGGAAGAAAGAGGTCATTGTCTCCCCTCTACTCTTCCCTCATTAGGCCAATCAAGTACAATGCCCCATTTGGCATGTACCCCACTAGACACCTCCAACAACTGGAGTGGCCGCAAAAGTACCTCACAAAGAAGATCCTAGGTCTTAAACACTTGTCCTATATGGACAGACTCAAAAAAATCCAACTATTCTCTGTCTCGTATTGCCTACTTAGAGGCGATCTCTGCTTGACTTACAAAGCCATGTCTGACCCAGTTCTGTTAGAAATGCTACATCTAAAGAAATCCCAATCCCTCTGCACCACACACTCCAGAGACCTCAACCTCATTACCACAATCAACAGAACGTGCTGGAGGGACAGGTTCATAAACCAGAGACTACCCATGCTATGCAATAGACTTCCCATACATGTCAAACAGAGCACCTCACCGACCCTTTTGAAGAGAAATCTTGATGAGTGGATGGAAAATAGAAAATTCACCTCGTGGATCACTCCAGTGGCTCTACTCGACAGAGGCACTGGGAACTAAGGTCGGGTGGCACGATGCCAGGGTAATCCTATGGGCTAGGCTTGCAAAGGCTCCAGAGCTATTAGCCTAGTACATACGTATGAACCTATGAACCTATTAGAAAACTGACACATTAAAAAGGTTAAATACAATAACAACCTACAAGGAATTCATTGCACATGAGCATCTGTCAGTGGAGGAGTAGTAGTTTCAAACAAAAGGGGATGGATAACAACTGAAGTCTGTCTTGAGTAGTAGCTTGCTTTCACTGAGGATGATGCTATAACTCCAGCAAAAGGTAACTTCTAACAGCTGGATTGGTAATGTGCATCAGCACGAGAGGTGATGGGTGACAGCCCTGTCTGCTTTGCTAGCGATGGCCTGCACTTCTTCCCTCAGCTCTTCCCATTACGTGTTAAGATTCCACCCTTTTAGTGCCTTCTATAGGCAAAGTCAAGTCTTCTAGACCTTCCAACAAATTCTAGTCAGACTTGTATCAGCCTGACCCTGCCCAATGCCTGATCTAGAGGCCTTCCTGACCCTTCAGCACACACTTAGCTGTATAATTTCTAAAACTTGGTTTTAGTAAAGCAAGTATATTCCTCTATCTGGATTTTGTGCTAATCACTCATTCAGACCTTCTGGTGAGGGTGGGGTGTATTTGTATTCATCCACAGTCCAATTATGTCATGTTAGGGTTAACACAATAATAACCTCAAGCGCCTATGCATCATTTAATAAACAACATCAATCATATTAGAGCAAACTACAGAACCCCTTCTGTGTCTCCTGCTGCCAGTGATCCCTGTTGTCAGCCAGCTTATGTCCCTAATTTCTGAGGCTAATACAGTTGTTTTAGGTTGAGTTCAGCTATGCATCTATTAACTTGAAAACTTACACAACCAATAATAGATATGCACAAGAGTTCCTTAAGTTTATTCATGTCCAGTCCCTTGACCAAATAATGCCTTGCCTGACTTAAGAGTTTCAAATTTCTTTGACCTCATTCTTACTAATATAGCACCTGCATGGTCCATGCTCAAGGTTTCTACTCCATGATTATATCAAACCATAAAGCTATCATATTCTCCCTAAGAACTAAGCCTGAAAGTCTATCCATCACTACAGCACACAGGGCTTTCTCCAAGGCAAGCCTAATAATGCTGTCAGATAACTTAAAGAACTTTAAAAGTTGCCCTCCTGGAGACACTGCAGAAAAAGCAGCTTATACCACAGAATTCAATTCTCACCTTATATCCTGTATTGAAGCACCTGTTCCTATCTATCATAAGTATCATGGCAAGTTTAAGAACAAACCCCATCTAGTGGAATCTCAGTATTAAGAAACTCTACATCAGAGGGAAGAAAAAAAAAAGCATTTTACAAAAATACATTTAAATCTCCAATATGAATCAAATATCATCAGCTCTTCCAGAGGTAACCATAAGGCCTTTTTAGACTATGTTAAAAATAAATGAAAAATGTACAGTTTAGCAAAGAGCTAATCTCAAATGGCAAAACCTACTTTGAGCCATCAGAAACTGTCAACTATATTAGTAGATCATTAAGTTTAATAATTAATGATGATAGCAGCCTACGACACCTCTACCCTAGTCTGACTGGGCATTTTCAAGCTCTGCAATCTCCATCTCAAAGAAGTCCACTAGTTTACGACAGTACTTACCCAGTACAAAGTCCGGTGGACTTCTTTGAGATGGTGACTGCAGAACTTGATAATTGTCAGTCAGTACACAGTGCCTACCTGGATCAAGCCAAGGCCTTTGATACATTTGTTCAAGATTATTTTTATTATCAAAAAGCTCACCTGTTCAGATATAACGCCATATGTAATCCCTGGATAACAAACTGGCTCACTGACAGAATCCACATTGTGAGGGTTAGTGTCATACTATTCTCTAAGAGAACGGTCACCAGCGAGGTCCCACAGGGTTCCATTATGGGTCATCTCCTCTTCAGGATATACATTTCTGGTATCCAATCTGAAATCAATAGTCTGTGCTTGACAAAATTTGCTGATGACTGCAAACTCAGTGCTGTCATTCATTCTCTTCCTCAGACCCATGTGTTGCAAGAAGGTCTGAATTACGCCACTGCCTGGTATCATTACCGTGATCACAAATCCAAAAGGGAAAAAAAAATAGTATAGTACATATTAAGGAAAAGGAGCACCCATACACTTACTGCATAAATGATGGTCCTCTCAAATTTAATATTGTGATTGGAAACCTTGGCACATTTTAGACAAAGAACTGTCATCTGACCACCATGTTTCAACTACTGTTAAGAAATAGCCTTGCTTAACTAATTACTAAAGATAAGTCCTCCAGATCAAAGAAAATTATTGCACTCCTCTACTCCTCACTAATCAAACCCATAATAGAATAATGCACCATTTGGCATGTCCATATCCAAACACACTACCCAACCTGAGAAAATACAATGATTCTTGACCAAGAAACGTTTAGGTATTGAGTTCCTTAAGTTACATAGAGTGACTGAAATATTTTTTCACTTTACTCTGTCACCTATAGCATAGTTCTCAACCTCCAAAGAAAGAAATCTGGACAGAGCCAAAAATAACGAGGCGACAAAGGCCCAAAAATAGAGACAGATTTCAAATATTGCTCATACAAACTTAGAAAGTCGCAAGAATAACAGGGTTTGTGTTAGCATACATTTCCTGAAGGGTATGAAGTCTGAAACTAAAATGTCTGTCATTAATGACTCTAATTCTCAATCATTTTTCAGAAAACTACAGATGTTATGAAGTGATCAAAAATATGAAGCAAAAACCTGGACATTCTGCAAAACTCTGTACAGCTGAGAAGTATGCCTATAGGCTATTGAATGTTAACCACTGCTTCACCCACTGAGCTATGAAAGACCAAGTCTTGACTGAACGTTTACACCTTTGAAAAACTTGACACATCACCAATACCAGCTCTAAAGGTCTAAATGTAAATCAGGATAGTAAAAGTACCCGTAGTGAGATCTCGCTTGAAAAGGATTCACTTTCTATGGGGAAAACTTCCAATCCATATCAAGGTAACTTCCTAGTCTCTTTAAAAGCAGCCTTGATGAGTGGCTGGAATCTACAACTTCATCCTATGGCTATGTTCTCAGGTCCTTACAGACAGAGGGATCTTGTAGTGGGACTTGTATTAACTAGGCTTTATATGGCTTACTGTACCAATTGCGTAGCATAAACCTATGAATCTATAACAAAAGCAATGGCCATAACCAAAAGCACCAACTTTATGAATGTTATTAGATGAGTGGTATTTTCAGGAACTTAAGAAAATACAGGAGTATCAGTATTCAACACTGCATCAGTTAAAACAGAAAAAAAGAAAGGAAAACTTTCAGAAAATTATAAGTGTAAAGCAAGAAAAGAACAGCTATATTAAGGTGTAGTCAAAGAAAGACAAAGAGGAGGTATGGAATGAATACTAAGTGTGGAACATATGGCCAATGGTATAGCAGTAAGCATAAAGTACATCAGTGATGCTAGCCTAAATACATTAGGCATTTAGACTAACGTGCACAGATTGGCTTTTTGTATGGAAATACAGCTTCTCTTATGATCTGTTCTTCGCTTGTGTAATGTGCGTTTCTGAGCATGTTCATAGGTGTGTACTAGGCTAATGGCCCTGGAGCCAATACAAGCCTAGCCCATAGGATTACATTGCATTGTGGCATCAGACCTTAGTTCCCAGTGCTTCTGTCGAGTAAGGCCACTAGAGTGATCCCTGGGGTGAATATTCTATTTCCCATCCACTCATCAAGATTTCTCTGGAAGAGTGTCATTGTGGTGCTCTGCTTGACATGTATGGGAAGTCTGTTCCATAGCATGGGCAGTCTCTGGGTTATGAACCTGTCCTGCCAGCATGTTCTGTTCAATTGTGGTAATGAGGTTGAGGTCTCTGGAGCGTGTGGTGTGGAGGGATTGGGATTTCTTTAGATTTAGCATTTCTAACAGAGTTGGGGCAGACATGGTTTTGTAAGTCAAGCAGAGATCATCTCTAAGTAGGCGATATGAGACAGAGAATCGTTGTAGTTCTTTTAGTCTGTCCATATAGGACAAATATTAAGGCCTAAGATTCTCTTTGTGAGGTACTTTTGCGGCCTCTCCAGTTGTTGCAGGTGTTTAGTGAGGTACATGCCAAATGGAGCATTGTACTCAATGATTGGCCTAATGAGGGAAGAGTAGAGGGAGACAATGACCTCTTTCTTCCTGGATGCAAAACCCTTAGTGGTTTGATGTGCCACATAGAAGGACTTTCTGACCATAGTGGCAATGAGGTGGTCAAAAGAGAGGTTGCTCAAAACCTGTATTCCCAAGATCTCTTATAAAGCCTTCTGCATTCAGTGGACTACCATCGATGTGATAATTCATGGGAACCAGGTTTTTCCCAAAGGGGATGACGACACATTTTTTGTCATTGAGCTTAAGGCCATGGTTCTGACACCAGTCATTGGTCTCAGTGAGGCCTTTCGGTAGGATTTCAGCATCACTCAGGGAGTTAATAACAGCTCCCAACTTGCAATGGTCTGTAAACTTTGTCAGCCAGAGTCCCTTCGTGTTGGCCTGGACTTCAGAGAAGTAGATACCAAACAGGAGAGGATGACCCAGGACCGAACCCTGTGGGACTCCACTGGTGACTGGTTAGCAGTCTGACTTGCAGTCAGCTACTTTCACACTGTGGGTTCTACCTGTGGGCCAGTTTGCAACCCACCTAGTGATATAGTGATTGATGCCTAGCTTAGTGAGTTTTTCTATGATTCCTGAGTGGGGAATGGTATCAAAGGCCTTGGCCAGATCAAGGTAGGCTGTATGAACCACCTTGCCTTCATCCACAGCTCTGGTGACTTACACAAAGAAGATTACCAAGTTTAACAGGCATGATCTACCCTTCACAAACCCAAACTGTGTGGGATCCAGAGTTTGGAGATTCCCTATATCCTTGTTTATTAGGTCCACGATGATGCGTTCCATAGCTTTGCATATCAGACTTATCAGGCTAATGGGGCGATAGTTCCCAGGGTCTGTAGTTGCTCCTCCTTTGTGGAGAGGGATGACTGTAGCAGTGTGCCATGTGGCAGGGACAAAGCCTGAGGTGAGGCTGTGATTAAACAGGGCACACAGGTGAGGTGCCAGTTCACACTGTAGTTCATGTAGAACACAGCCAGGGATATTGTCAGGTCCCAGAGAAGCTGTATTCTTGGCCTCGAACAGTGCTGTTTTAACCTGTGCAGCAGTAATACTGGGTGCCTGGCAATCTACTGGTAGTGTGACTGTTCCCTTGGGGGGGTAAAGTTGGCATTGAATCTGTCAGCCAGTATATTGGCAATATCTGTTGGCTCGGTATAGGAGGTACCATTGTGCAGTAGCTCAGAGCAAATCTGGGTATGGCTGTGGAGATTCTTTACATAACTGTAGGAGGGCCTTGTGGTTGTCTTTACTATCTGCTGCAATTCTGTTTTCACAGGTAACTTTAGAGGATTTGATGAGGGATCTCAACTTTTTGTTGAGGCTGATAAGGGAGTTTTTCCAGTCTTGGGACTTCACCTTATACCACATCAGTTTCCAACTTCTGTTGTAGAGTATTTTTATGGCAGGGGACCACCAGATTGGCTTCCTTTTTTTGGAGCAGAGCGTCTTGGTTCTATTGGGTATGGCGAGATCCATGCATTTCTGTACGTGTTCGTACAGTGCATTGGTGTATGATTCAGCAGTCATGCAACTGAGCTCCATTTGCATGGGTGCTGTGAAGTTAGCCACCTCTGTCTTTAGTAGCCCAAAGTTAACTTTGGAGAAGTTTTTCATGGTGGTTACCCTTTTTCTGGGGGGGGGGGGGGATTTCCAAGGTGATTAGTTTGTGGTCAGCTCTAACCAGGGAGGTGTTGACTATTGGTGTAGAGCAACGGTCACCCTGTTTGTAATGACCAAGTCAAGGATAGTGTTATCTCTAGTGGGGGTAAAAACGAGCTGGTCTAGGGCATTGGAATTAATGAATTCCAGAAAATGTTGGGCAAGTGTATTGGTATGCAAGTAGTTTTCACAGTTAATTGAGGGGTAGTTAAAGTCACCCATTATGAGAGTGTTAGGTTGGACCCTAATATTCTCCAGGGTGGTTCGGAGCATGGAGTGTGATTCTTGGGACATAGTTGGGGATCTACAGCAGGCTATGACCTGAATCACTGTCTTACTCAATGTCAGCTGCACCTTAAGTATCTCAGATGCATTATGTTGAGCTACCATGTCACTTAACCAGACCAGTACATCTGATACAAATCACTCATCCAGACCAGTGGATCTGGCACATGTCACTAAATCATACCAGTGCATCTAGCACATGCCACTTAACCAGACCTGTGAATCTGGTACATGTCACTTAACCAGATCTGTGCATCTTGTACATGTCACTTAACCAGACCAGTTCATCTAGCAATGTCATTTACCCATATCATTGCATCTGGCACATGCAATCTAACCATACTAGTGCATCTGGCATATGTCACTTAACCAGACCGGTGCATCTGGCAAATGTCTCTTAACTAAACCACAACATATGGTACATGTCACTTAACTAGATCAAAGCAGCTGGCACATATCACTTAACCAGAACTGTGCATCTGGCACATGTCACTTAACCAGAGAGGTGCATTTGGTGTATCTGTCTTAACTAGACCACAGCATCTGGTACATGTTGGTTAACCAGATCAGAGCATCTGGTACATGTGCATATTCTTCCCTACTTGACAAATGAATAAAATTAAAATAACACCTCTCAGCACTCGCATATGTAAAAGAGAAGAAACCAAATCCCATCACCAGAAACTCTACAGAGAGAGAGAGATTAATATGTGTGGCACCAAGGCATGGTGTGGGTATTTAATATTTTACTCATGGTGTAGATCAGAAAACCAACTCAAATGACCAAAATCAATCCCCCCTCACTATGGGTAAATGTGCAAATTATCCATGGCCCTATCATACTGTATTTATATTATGCAATGGCATTTTTTAAGTGTCTCAAGTTTTAGAAATAATTCCATTGCATGATTGGCACTCATTGGAGTTCTCATCTCTCTGTTCTAACATGAGTCGGTACAGACAATTTTTAAATATACTTTTCAAGGGCACATCCAAGAAGTGAGTGGCACAAATACAGTACACTGAATAAATGTAGTACATACCACTCTAAATGTGGCTGTAAAGTACACGGCTGCAACACTTATGTGCCAGAAAGGAATGTAGAACATGAAGCATAAGACCAGGTAAGTTCCTTTGCATTTGTTAGACGTGGTTTTAAGTGTACATCTTATTTGGATTAGCTTTCTATATTATTGGCAGTTAAGAATGTTGGGTATTATTTGGATGTTTTGGTATCTGTGTTGCTGTTTAATAAACTTGTAGGTCAGATATAAGAGATGTTGCCTCCTGAATGAAGTGCACTGCATTTCAGTGGGAGACAAACCAATTTCACAGGAGACTGAAAGAATCCCTAAATCTAAAGATATGCAATAAGATGTGCATATATGCATACAATAAACAGTTCTGTGGCCTGATAGCAAGGGCACATTCATTCTAAAACAATCCAAGGCATAACTAAACACATTACTGACTAGCCTTTTTTTCATATAGTAGCAAACTGCTAGGGCAACTTATGCTTATAAAATGGTGGATGACATTGAGCTTCACCAAAATAGTTAAAAGACACACTTTAAAATCTATAGTCACAACATTTCTGACCACAGCAGTAAGACAATATTTCATGGAAGTACTTGAGAAGAAAAGAAGATGATACTGTACAGGTACCCAGCACCTCTGCATAACAGGAAAAAAAGACTATGTGAAATGCATTTTACCCATATGGGCTGTGGATATTACCTACCTTGATTTTAACTAAGCGGAAATTCCTCAAGATTCCAAGAGCAGGATAAGTTATTTCTTACACTTATTTCACTAAACTGCACTTTTGAAACACTTATAATTGTGCTATACAGTTAATCTACCACATTTTGCACTGTTATAAAGCTTTTTTTACTGTTTCACTGCATTTATGTGCCATTTTATACTGTTTTAACTGTATTTTTCATTGCTAGATACCGTTTCATTACTATAATTGCATGTTTACTGAACTACTTAACTGTAAACTGCTTTTGCATACTGAGTTGTATTTTCTGTTTGAGTGCTCTATCCGAGCTTTTCTGTGCATTTTTGATTTTTTTTTTTTTAGGTTTCTGCGTTCTAATCAAGTCTGTTTACAGTTAAAAGCATTCTCTAGTGTCTGCTTGCTCCTTGATCTGTTTAAAACTTTTATTTAGTGGCTACAGCTAGGAACTGTATTAGTTTCTCACCCACCCTCCCTAGTGTTATGGTGTTCTTGTACTTGGTGGCTTTGCAGTTGCCCGCCCATACTGTATATTTGATCTGTGACACTCCTCCCAGTCTAGTGTCATTAGTTCGTTCAATCTTCTTCTTCTTGCGGCTTTTTTCGGTTAGGGGTCGCCACAGCGGAACTCCAGTCCACTAATGATTGGCAGTAGATTTTTATGGTGCCGAGGTGCCAGATCGACGCCCAACCTTCGAAGGCACGCCCATTATATGCATGTCTTCTGAACGCCACTTGACCGTGGGGAGGACATGCAGACTCCACACAGAAGGTGCTCCAGCAGAGAATCGAACAGGAGAACCTCTTGATGTGAGGCGAGAATGCTATCGCTGCACCATAAAAGCAGAAAATATCGACTATCACTGTGATGACATATGTGTTGGCCAACATATTAATAAAATAATGTTATGTTAAGTATCTACAAAAAACTGAAATTAAAATATTAATGAAATACAAACCACACAGTTGATATCACTCCACTAAACAGTCTTCTCCAGCTCTGAGGCTCTTTCTAGAGCATGCTGACCCACCATTCAAGTGATTTAGTTTCATATAAAAGATCAGTCCTAAAAACAACTGCAAACACCGGAAATAAATCTCCTGTGGAGAAGTTTTAAAGTTTAGCTGCTGCTGCTGGGGGTGGGGGTGTGGGGGGGGGTCAGGTGTAACAGTTACTTCAAATGACAGATCTGTGGTTAGATCTCACCATGGAAGACCTCACAGTGGGGGTGCTACAGTGGTCCCCCATATTGGTAAGCACCAGATCCAGGATGTTGGCACCCCTTGTGTGGGTGCCAACCACCTGTTCCTGGGCACTGGAGCTAAAGAAATCGAGGCAGCTTTGGACAATGAGTGTAAGAATGGATTGTACTTGTAAAAAATCTTTAACAGTTTGCATAGCTTTAGCTTTTTCCTCCATCTTTTTAAGAACTTCTTCTGCCTTGTTGCCAAACAGGCTGTCTTGATTTAAGGGAGCATCCAGTAATTTCACTTTAACATGATCTGGCAAGGATTGCTCCTTAAGCCAGGCATGCCTTCTAAGTACAGACCCAGTTACCACAGCCTGTCATTAGTTCATTCAATCTAATAGAGTATATTTGTGAAGGCCAACCCACTCAGAATCTTAACCTTGAATTCACTTCTGTTCCAGCTTTCTCCATTTTCACTTTACTGAAAAAATGTTACTGAAAAAAAAATTCTAAGCTTGCTTCCCCCCTTTACTGCAACAAGTCTTGTACAGATACAGATTTGCTGTATCCAGGACTGTTTGTAAGCTCCTGACCCCCCCCCCCCCAACTTAACTAGGGTTAAACTATTCCTGGCGCCATAAAATCTGCATTTCAAATTTTCCCTTGCAACTAGCCATCTTTTTAGTTTTAGCACTCAGATCTCTTTCTTTGAGTTCAGCACTTGTTCAGAACTTGTTGTAAGCACTAAATAAGCTACAAATTACTTACAACACTCAACTTTCCTCACTTGTCTAGAGGAAAACAGTTTTTAGTACTTAATAAATAAGCACCTATCTAGGCATGTCTAAAGGTCAGCTCCCGGTGTTTTCTACTGTCTACCTGATGAATCTGGGCATCTTGGGACAATGCAGCAACTGCCTCATGTACACAGACAACCCTCTCCTCCTACCACCCAACACTATGACCTGTGAGAGATGCACTTGTATAGCCAAACTGGAAGCAAAGCTCTCTTCACCGAAGACTGGACTAGACAATCAAGAGGAGAAGGTAAACACTTGCACCGCACCACACTCATCACATAGTCCCTCAAAACCTACACAACCAAAACACACACAGAAGCACAAAACATACGCCTACATTCACGGAGGATCTCAGTAAAAATCTGCCCAAACAACAGAGACATCCAAAGCAGAAATGCAAGCAACCTCCACCCACATACTCAGTGTGCCATTCAACTACAGCCCATAAGGCATAACATACCCAACACTCTAGTCATAGGTGACTCTATAGTCAGGCACACTGATGTTCCACTCACCAGGCTAAATAAGGAGAAAGTTACTGTCAACTGCCTGTAAGGTGCCAGGATCCACCACATAACGCACACACTCAGGTCACTCCACAACAAGTACAAATATGACTCTTTCATTGTCCATGTTGGTGTGAATGACCTGAGACATACCTCCCTGGACTACATGAAAAGAGATATGGAGGAGCTCTCCAATCTTGTAGCCCAGGCAGGTATGACCCTAGCCTTTAGTAGCATCCTGTCATCACCCAGAATGATACCACAGTACAAGGACAAAATGACTGACTTCAACAATTGGCTAAGCTTCTGGTGTCATTCAAAGGGAATCTAGTATCCATCTTCCTGGGATGACATGATAGACAGACCACAATGCTTTGCCAGAGGTGGCCTGCACCTGTCGCCCCTGGGATTTTGGATATTGGCAAAGGCTCTTCCACCCCTATTTTGCCTTTTTTAGGCAAGGTTCAATAACAGGTACAAGCAAGCAAAATCTGAGGGTAATGCTATTCAATGCTAGAAGTCTAAACCTCAAAATGCACTCACTCGAGGCACTCCTTAAAATGGAGAACATCGACATCTGTGCAGTGACAGAGACCCGGTTCAAAGCTCCGGAGAGCACCCCTGCAATACCAGGCTATAATTCATACCACACCTTTTGGCCATCAAACCCAGACTGAAACACTAAAGGTGGAGGAGTGTCTATATTCATTAAGGATTTCCACACCTCTAAGATAGTTGTTCAGCATAATGCATCCAAGATTATCCAAGTTTAACTAACTCTGGGCAAATCCGCAGTCCAGATTGTAGCTTGCTACAGACCCCCCCCCCCACCATGCCCCAGGATTCCCACTCCTCTTTTCTTGATACACTGGAAAATATTAAGGTACTGCCCAACACCCTAATAATGGGTGATTTAAACTACCCCACCATTAACTGTGAAAACTACTCGTGTACCAACTCTTTTGCTCAACATTTTCTGGAATTCATCAATTCCAATTCATTGGATCAACTTATCCACATCCCGACCAGGGGCAGCAGTATCCTAGACCTGGTCATCACCAACATGGGCGACTGGTGTTCCACACCAGAGGTCATCTCCTTGTTGGTCAGATCCAACCACAAGCTAATCTCCCAAGACATCCACATCCCGCTCCCACCCCCATTAGGAAAACAACCTCCAAAAATTTCTCCAAAGCCAACTTCACACTTCTTAAGACAGAAGTGGCAAACTTCATGACACCCATGCAGATGGACAATAGAGGTATGACTGCTGAATCCTACACATATGCACTTTATAAGCACTTACACGAGTGCATGGAGCGTGCTATCCCTAACAGAACTAAGATGCTATCCTCCAAAAAAAGGAAACCAATCTGGTGGTCTTCTGCCATAAACAAACTCTACAACAGAAGAAAGAAACTGTTGCAAAAGAGTAAAATCCCACGATTGGAGGAACTCCCTGGTCAGCCTTAGTAAGTTGAGATCCTTCATAAAATCCTCCAAAGTTAGTTATGAAAACAAAATTGCCACTGATCCTAAAGACAGCCACAAAGCATTCTATAGCTATGTCAAGAATCTCAGTGGCAACACTCAGATATGCTCTGAGTTACAAGCACAATGACACTAAATATACAGAACCGACTGATATTGCCAACATCCTGGCAGATAGGTTCAGTGCTAACTTTACCCCCCTCTCACCCCCTAAAGGGTCCATCTTTATACCGGAAGAATGCAAAGTTCCTGTAATCACGGCTGCACAAGTAAAAACCTCACTCTCCAAAGCCAAGAGCACAGCATCCATGGGACCTGACAACATTCCAGGCTGCCTTCTACACGAACTACAGAATGAACTGGCAACCCACCTAAGTACCATGTTCAATTATAGCCTCACCTCAGGCTTTGTGTCCATTGAATGGGGCACCATGACAGTTATCCCACTCCACAAAAGGGGGGCCACAACAAACACTGGGAACTACTGCCACATTAGCCTGATGAGCCTGGTCTGCAAGGTCATGGAACTTATCATCATGGAACTCAAACAAATACATTGGAGATCTCCAAACTCTGGACCCCACACAGTTCGGGTTTGCAAAAGGCATATCATGTCTCCTAAACTTGATAGACTTCCTTGAAGCAGTCATCAAAGTCATAGATGATGGTAAGGTGGTTCACACAGCCTATCTAGATCTCACCAAGGCATTCAACACCATCCCCCACTCTGGAATTATAGATAAACTCACTAAATTAGGTATAAATCCCTATGTCACAAGATGGGTTGCCAACTGGCTTAGTGACAGAGCCCACACTGTGAAAGTAGCAGACTCCAAATCAGACTTCAGACCAGTGACAAGTGGAGTACCACAGGGTTCAGTCCTGGGTCCTTTCCTGTTTGGTATCTACTTCTCTGAAGTACAGGATAACACAGAAGGTCTTTGGCTAACTAAATATACAGATGACTGCAAACTAGGAGCCATAATCAAAACTCCTAACGATGTGGACATCCTACAAAAGGGCCTCACTGAGACAGATGCCTGGTGTCAAAGCCATGGTCTCAAGCTCAATACCAAAAAGTGCATTGTCATCCCCTTTGGTAAAAACTCTGTACCCATGAACTACCACATAGGCGATAGTCTACTTAACACCGAAAGTGTGATAAGAGACCTTGGGACACAGGTGGACAGTAGTCTCTCCTTTGATAATCACATTACCACAATGGTCAGGAAATACTTTTACATTAGACCCATTATGGAGTACTATGCCCCTTTTGGTATTTACCTAACATCTACAACAACTGGAAAGGCTGCAGAAATACCTCACAAAGAGGATTACTAACCTCAAACAGATGCCCTACTCAGACAGACTCAAAAAACTCCAGCTTTACTCCGTCGCATATCGCCTACTCAGAGGCGATCTCTGCCTAACATACAAAGCTACGTCAAACCCAAAGCTGTTGGACATGCTCCACTTAAAGAAATCCTAATCCCTCTGAGCTACACGCTCTAGGGACCTAAACCTTGTCACCACAATAAACAGAACATGCTGGAGGGATAGACTCCTGTCCCAGAGACTTCCCATACTCTGGAACAGACTACCTATCTATGTAAAACAGAGCTCCTCATTAGCACTCTTCAAGAAAAGATTGGATGGGTCATAGGAAATTCACCCCGGGGATCACTTCTGTGGTTCTTCTTGACAGGGGCACAGGAAAATAATTTTCTGGGTGGCGAAAGCCAGGGTATCTTTTTGGCTAGGCTTGTATAGGCCCTAGGGCCAATAGCCAAGTACCTACCTATGAGCCTATGAACAAACAAGCAGCAAATAAAGCAACTAAATCATGGTTTTAGCAGCTGAAATTTAATGCAGGAAAGTGTTAGATAAAGCAAGGGGGGGTCTACTTTAGGACCTCAAAAGTTCAATAGCTCGAATGCATATGGATCGAACCATATGCATCGAACTATTAAACAATCGAAGTCCAAAAAAAAAAATACACAAAAAAAATTTAAACTAGTGTAGGCAGGGGGGAAAGCCCCCCTGCAGCCCCCACCCCCTGCTACTTAAATATACCAACTCCAAGATCGCACTACATTTAAGTAAACTGAAATCCCCACCTACGGAGATTTCCATTTACATTTTTGATGTTTTGCGCTTTCGGTGTACTCGTGTCGAGAATATCTTATTCGATATTCTCGGACTTCGAGCACATGAAGTAGACTCAAGCATAGGTAGTACCAAGACCTTGGAACAGCCATTGGTTGTATGGTAAGAATTACATGACATAAATTAACCAAGTAAGCCTTAAAATTATTATCTTGGAAGACCTCAGAACAAGACAGTAATAAATGTGTTATGGCAGCAGGTAAAAAAAAAAAAATAGCTGCGAAAAAGCAGAGAAGAGGGCATCATCAGCTTGAAATGGCTGGTACTAACTCCATTATGGAAGACTTTATTGCGGTACCATCTAAACTGTATAGTATACTTTTCTGATGGCCACATATATGTGTGGGTTGAAGGAGTGTAATAGAAACTTTTTTAATGCCGTGGGTCAAGGCCCCAGATTAAATTACTAGTGCCTAGCGCCCAAGAAAAAAGACTGTGTGGCCAGAGGAATCCCTCTTAAGGGGTGGATTGCCACTGTTCAGTTAGTCACTTAGGGAGACATGAAATATTCTATTAGGATCCTAATGCAGTCAGTAGTAATAGATCTGTGACCTCCAGTTGCAAAAAACTACTTGTGCAGTACATCATGGAGAATGCACCCCTCTCTGCTCTGATTACCATATACTCATGCGGGGGAGGGTGAAGAAACTTCTAACTGAACATGCCTGCCCTGCACCCACTCTTCCACCTGAAAGTCCTGCAAGTTCTTTCAGACCTTTGAAGGGTGTAGTGCAAAATAAAAAATAAAAACATTCCCTGCAAAAAGAAAAATTGTGCCTGTCCCTGACAATAAATGTGGAATGAATTAAACAGAATTAAATGTCAGAAACTGGAGCTCAGACTTTCAGCCTATACAGCTATCTCCTCTCATATATATTTCTATCTACCTATATATATATATATATATATATATATATATATAAAAAAATAATATATGCGAGTGTGTGTCTATGTGAAATATATACACACACATTATATATTAATTAGTGTCAAGATAAACGGTGAGTCATTTGTAATCAGCACCCTAATGTGCTAATCACAAATGTGTGATTTGTTTTTTATCTTCGGGAATGCACTTTTCCATAAGGTACAGAAATCACAGAGTTAATATACTTAAATAGCAGAGGGTGTGACAAGAAGAGCTCCCCTAAGGGACTTAACAGTGAAACAGTTAAGTTTTGACAGTCATTATTTTTCTGTCACTTTGATAATTTGCGACTGTACGTCTGAATGTGGATCACATTTTCCACACACACACACACACACACACACACACACACACACACACACACACACACACACGATATATTTATTAGATACGGGTCTATATTAGAACATTGAAGCTTCAGAACTTCTAATGTTCTAATATCAACCCCTAATAAGTGAAAGCTGAAAATAGCGAAGTTTCAGAAAACAGAATTCTTTCCTAGGGAAAGAATTTGGTTGTCCGTTCCTGTCGCTTTGCTATTTTCAGCACTGTGGTGGAAAATTACGGGTCAGGTTCAGGTAAGTGTGCGATTGTGTGGATGTTAGGGTTAGGGCACGGATCAGGTAAGTGTGCGAATGTGTGGACGTGAGGGTTAGGGCAGGGTAGGTGAGATAGGTTTAGGGCATAGGTGAGGTGTGTGTGCGATAGTAATGGACCTTAGGGTTAGCGTTAAGGTAAGTGGGTAGATAGTGGTGTATGTACAGTTTAGTGTACGGTTAGATGTAAGATTTTAGGTGTATGTGTGTGGATTGCTGTTTGTTTGGTGTGTTTGTGTTGTGTATGTGTGTTTTGGAACAGCAAATTTTTTCCCTAAGAAAAAATTCGCTGTTCTGAATTTTCAATGTTATCAATTTTCACTTAATAGGGGTCGATATTAGAACATTCAAAGTTCTGAAACTTTGATGTTCTAATATAGACCCTTAGATACTTATATGCGTGTGCATGTGTGTGGCGTATCTTAATGATATATCTAAATTAGAGTTTGATATACATCCTGTGTATGATATCAACATATTTATCCACGTTTTCATATTAAGGAAAACCAATGACCAGTCTAGTAATTCAGAAGCTTCGTCTGGTTATTCCAATACTGACACTGAGACTGACACAGGGGAGCATTTGTTATCAGTCTCTCCAACACTGAAGAGATCTAGGGGCCCTTTAGGAGGGGTGGCAGAAAGCATCGCAGTCGAAACAGTGGAAGACATGTTCACCAAGATTCTAAAGACTCAGTAGATGGTCAGATGATTGCAACTGGTTCTAATATGGATGAGAACTAGTTAGCAGTGAATTTAACTGATCATAATTTTTCTGAAGCTGAGTCACAGTTACTTAATAAAGGTTTAGGATTTGTACCGTCATTTTATGTCTTATTATGATACTGTATTCTTCATCTTAAATTTTTTTTTGTGCAAAAACAGCATGTACAACATAGGTCTGAGGGAACATCATTTCATTTCAAAAGGTCTACTTTACAACCATCCTATCATGGTTCTGTAAAAGTTTTTGAACAAGTGTTACATGAGTTACATGTGAATCAAAGTAATATTTTAAGAACTTTTCACAAAATTTAACTGCTGATGAAAAATGAACCATGGTTAATTTGAAGAACAACGATAAGCTGGTTATCATTAATGCTGATAAGTGGGTGCCATTGTGGTTTGGGACACACAACAGTATGAAACTGAGGTTAATAGACAACTTAAGGATGTTATATCTTATTGTCACCTTCCAACTGATCCTACAACCTGGTTTCAAAAATGTGATAGATGAGTTTTTGAATAAGGCTAAATCAGAAGGTATTATGCATGGATCTTTGGCACAACAATTGGTGGTAGATGATCCACAACCCCAATATTTTTATTTGGTGCCAAAGATTCATAAATCTGTTACCAAACCTCTGGGTCACCTAATAGAACCTCTTTCGGTTTATTTAGAATCCAAACTCAAACCTTTTTTGATTTCTGTTAGAGTTAGAATTAAAGATACCAACCAGTTTTTGGCACTCATGAATGATTTACAAGTTCCATGTAATGCTTATTTAGGTACACTAGATATACAAGCATTATATACCAGTATTCCACATCAGGGTGGTATTCGTGCAGTGAAATACTGGTTTTGATATTCTAGAATGTATGAAGAAGCGGAAGGGGAATTTTTGCACACATTATTAGAGTTAGTGTTAGAACAGAACTCAAATTTGAATCTTTTGAAAATTGAAAATTTGAAATTTGAAGTATAAAATCTAAGTCTCATAGAGAAAATACTTGCCACATTAGAAGTAATTTTAAATGAATATACTTTAATTTCAAACATTTCTTGTATTAACTATTTTTTAAATGAATACTGACAAAGTCATTATAGTTAATTATATGAATATAGGTAATTGTGTAATCTTGTTTTGTTTTACTCTATCTATAGTTATCTTTTTATATATAATTATGATAACAGCTTATATATGATATATTTACAGATAGTTTCTCATAGGATTATTAATATAGACAGTAATGTGATTATATTAGTCTTTTAATAGTAACATATGTTATTTTAAATATGTTTGATTCTTATCATAAAGGTTCATTATACTGGTATGTTAAGTACTTGAGGAAATTCATTTATCACTATATAGTTTTTACCTAAAAATAGGAGCTTGTAGTTAATTATATTAAGTAGGGATTGAATATGTTGGACATCTTGAATTTAGTTTGTATTGTAAATAGGTTTAGTAATAGATTACTGATTTTAATTTTTGTTAGGTTAACACTGAGTATTCTCTATATAAATTTCATACTTTTACGACCTAAAATTTCATCATTTAATATAGTTACATTCCATCTTCCTTTATCATTAGGTGTTTGGTGGGTAGGCACTAGGGTTAGGATAAAGGATATAAATAAATCTCATAATACTTTTGATACTATTTTTCTTTTACAAGAGATTTTTATTAATGTGATGTCATTTTTAAATACTGTTCATTTAAAATCTGTTTTTTTTAGCTTTTTCAAATGTACTGATTTAATTGTGGTTTGGACTCTAATCTGTGGTTTCTGGGCAGTATCAATAATAATGGTAGGCTTAGAATATGACAATTGACTTAATACTAGATTCCTGGAACGTTAGAGGTATTCAAGACAAAGCAAAAAAGTCATTATTGTTCCATTTGATTTTCAAGTCACAAGCCAATATTTGTTTTATTCAGGAATCCCATATTCCTCGTCTTGATTGGGATAAAGAGAGTAACAAAAAATGGATTAGGAAGATTATAGCTTCAGGGGATTCATCGAATTCCAGAGGAGTAGCAATAATTATTAAGCAAAAATTTTTGGGGAACATTATAGATGAGAAATTTGATAATGATGGTAGATGGTGTTTATTTACTACTTCCATTAATGGTCTTGATAAACCTCTTTTAGTTTTAAACTTATATGGCCCATGTAACTCACAACATTTGTTTATTTTAAAGATTCATAAAATTCCCACATCATATAAAGACCACTATATTATAATAGGTGGGGATTGGAATGCAGTAATAAACCCAGAAATTGATCGTTCTCGCTCTGTTGTCTCCGACAACTATCAATCAACTATGGCCCTTAATGATTTGATGGAAGATTGTAGTTTAATGGACCCAATACATACTGTTAAATTCCCAAATAGAAGTGATACTTATACATACTACTCTAAATGTTACCATTCATGGTCCAGATTGGATTTTTTTCTAATTTCTGATTCTATTTCAAAATATATTTTAGATTTTAATATTGAACCTAGATTCTTTTCTGATCACTCAAGAATTTTGCTAAATCTAAACATAAATAATAATACTAAAAATAAATGCAATATGAACAAATGGTCTTTAAATAACAATTTATTACAAAATGAAGAAATTTGTAAACAATGTTCTGAAATTTTACATGAAATGGAGGCCAATTTGGAAACATCAGATATCCCTTATGACATACAATGGGCAGCTTGTAAAACAAGATTAAGAGGTTTATTTATCAGTAAAGCGACCTATTTTAAAAAACTTTACTCTAAGAAAGAGGAGTTTTTAAAATCTAGAATTCTATCCCTGGAAAAACAACTTAGAACGAAATATGATTATTCTATAGAAAAACAAATTCTTGAAGATCAAAAAGATTTAATTTTACTGCATCAACATAATCTATCTTTAGCTGAACAAAAACTACTAGCTTTATACTCAGAATGGGCTCAGGTTCCCTCTAAACTACTAGCTAGAATTATTAAAATTAACGTTAATAGACCTAAAATAGCATCTTTGTCTTATAACAATAGATTATATAACACAGATGAAGAAATTATTCAACTCTTTACTACTCTTTATACTGATCTATATTCAAATTCTCCTAATGCTGGTAATGAGAACAATATAGAAACCTTCCTAGATTCTCTGCAATTTCCTAAACTAAATGATAGCCAACAAAGTTTACTTTCAGCACCTATATCCTTACAAGAAATCTCAGATTCAATTGACAATCTTAAATCAGCTAAATCTCCTGGCCCGGACGGATTCACTCCGGATTCTTCAAAACCTTTAAAATGGTAATTCTTCCCTTTCTTTTCAAGGTGTATAACTATATAAGACTTAATAATATCTCAGATATTCATTGGAATACTTCTAAAACTATCCTAATTTTGAAAAGTAATAAAGAAAAATCTGACCCAGCTAACTATAGACCCATTTCTTTAATAAATGTAGACATTAAGATTCTATCATCTATCTTAGCTAATAGATTGAAAAAAATGTTACCCTCAATTATCTCTAAAGATCAATCTGGTTTCATGTCTCGCAGACATGCTTGGGACAACACATTGTCCTTAGAGTCTATCATTCACCTTATTAAAAAAGACGCAAACCCATTATATGCACTGATCATGGACGCATCAAATGCTTTTGACAGAGTTTCTTGGAATTTTCTTTTTCAGACCATGTCTTGTTTTAATATTCCTTCATTCTTCTTAAATTTCATTAAAATATTATACAAAGACATGTATACTAGACTCTACATTAATGGTCTTTTTTCATCTCCTATAAAGATCACTAGAGGAACAAGACAAGGATGTCCACTATCTCCTTTTCTCTTTAATATTTATTTAGAACCTTTATTGTTATATATTATTCAAAATACTTTGCACAATGTCCCTAGAATACTTAATACCAAAATTTATTTCTCAGCCTTTGCTGATAACCTAATAATTTACTTTCAAACTCCTATTTCTGACTATAGAAAAATAACTAACTCTATTAATTACTTCTCTTCAGTTTTGAATTATCTTTTAAACTCTTCCAAAACCTATATATTTCCTTTAAATCATTTGGTACATAATACATGTCTGTTTTTGGACCATCCGTTCCAGTTTACATATAATATAAAATATTTAGGTATCAACTTAGAGCACAATAACAAATCATCTTCTCAAAATAATATATATAAAATTTGGAATTTGTTGTTATCTGATATAAACAGATGGCAGCTTCTAAATCTTTCTCTTTTATCAAAAGCTGCGATAATTAAAATGAATATTTTGCCTAAATTCCTTTATCAATTTATGTCATCCGATCAGATAATTCCGAAATCTTTCTTTGACTATGTAAATAAGGCATTGGCTAAATTTTTATGGTTCCCCAAATCTGTCAGAATTTCATATTCCAGACTATCAGTTTCTAAGGACAAAGGAGGACTGGGTCTTCCTAACTTGTATCTCTATTATCTGATAGTTTCATCCAACAAACTCTTCACCATATCTAATTTCAAAAATATTACTCATATAAATCACTCTTTATGGATAGAAATATGGTATAAATACATCATTTCAAAAAAATATAAATCCAGCTGCTCTTCCCTTTATCTCTTTGGACAACAGTTGTACCAAAAATTTATCCATCTTTATTAAGCAAAAAATTAATGCCTTTCAATCTTTACTAAAAATGTGCAATTTAGATAAGATCTCTCATTATATACAACCAATTCATCTAAACCCAAATATAATGATTGATAATAAACCTTTTGACTTAACAAAATATCCTCTTATAAAAAATCTAAAAATTGGAGACATCTTGAAACATCGTGACCTTCCTTTACCCGTTTGGCGTGAGTCACTGAAAGTTAATTGGAACTATTCACCTATTCTTCGTCAATTAAGACAAATAATCAAAAGTAAGTTTTTATGTATAGACCCAACAGAACTTCAAATGAATAATCTCAACACAATTATCAAAATGATATCTTCATCAGATAAAATGCTCTCAAATTCCTACAAGTTGATAAAAAGCTTAACGATAGTAAACAAATGTCTTTTATCTAATACATGGATGAATTATAATTCTAAGATTTCTGAGTCTCAAAAACTTTTGGCTATCAGACATACAAAGGAATTTATCCCTTTCAAAAAACTATTATATACGCAATTAATGATTTATAATGATGTCTATTACACCCCTTATAAATTAAATAAATTAAATCCAAACAAATCTTCATCATGCTCTTGTTGCTATCATCCCCAAGCTGATATACTTCATATTCTGTGGTATTGTCATTTTTCTCATAGATTATGGACTTCTCTGAAAGTCAGACTACAAAGAATGGGATACCATAAATCTACGCTGTCCTGGGAATTTGCCATTCTACATATTCCTTTAACTCATCTATCAAAATTAGACACTCATGTTATCATTTTTATTTGCTCTTTAATAAAACTTTACATTACACAAAATTGGCTTGATCGCACCAAACTAAATTGGATAACCTTTCAAAAAATGGCTTATTCATATATTGATGCACAGGGGAACATAGTTAGAAGTCCAAATAAAAAGGCATTAAAGAAGCTGGTATTGGAAAAAGTGTTAAATATTATCAATAGTTAATGTCATCACATTGAGTATTGTTTCATGATGGTATTTTTCTTAGTGTTTTTTCTTTTTTTTCCTTTCTTTTTATCTGTTCAGGATACCTAACTTGTATATAGTGTATATATTTAGTAATGTTTTATTATTATTGTTATATGTAAACTCTCCTGAATGATTGTCTTTTAGTTATGAGTTGAAATATTCCTATTCAATTCTACTTACATGTACAAAACTCTTAAATGTCTGTTTTATAAAATGAATAAAAATTTATTGGAAAAAAAAAAATTTGAATCTCAGTGTTTTTTTTACAGATTAAAGGTACCGCTAAGGGTGCCACCTTTGCATCCATTTATGCAGACCTAGTTATGAGGTATTTTGAGTTGCAATTCATTTATAGTGACACCAATGTGTTCTTGCCACATTTACTTATGTGGCTAAGATACTTAGATGATTGTTGGGCAGTCTGGAATAGCAATTTAGGCAAGTGGAAATCATTGTTACATATTTGAACTCCAATGAATATGGTATACAATTTACTGGCAAAATTGATTTATTTAATGTTGAATTCTTGGATGTAAATGTGGCCAAAGCTATAGATGAGACTATTATTACTAGTCTTTATCGCAAACTTTTTTCTAAGAATTCTTTTCACATGTTAATAGTTGCCACCCCAGACATATAGTCAACAATATTCCTATGGCCCAGTTTTTGAGAATAAGACAAATATGCAATTTGGAAAAAGATTTTAAACACTGAGGTGGATAATCTCAAATCTAGATTTAGATCAGGGGGTTATAATAATATTTTGATTGATTCTGCCTGCCAGCAGGCAGTTCAGTTACCTATTACATAACTTTTTCAAGAAAAGCAGGAGGATAATTTAGATGGTCAAGATAAGCCTAGGTTGATCACTACTTTGGATACTAACACGTTCAAGATTAGGTCAGTGATAGCCAAGTATTGGCATACCTTAAAGTCTGATTTGTTTTTTGGACCAATGTTGGATAATTTTTGCCATTTTGGTTTTTGTAGGGGCAAAACAGTGAGTAAGCATTTTTCTTCCTTTAAAAATGGGCATATCAGTCAGTCTGGTCATGAAGTTAGAAGAATTGTTGGTAGTACATTTTGTGGACATTGAACATATTGTAAATTGATATCTAGGACCGAGTCCTTCACCTAAGTCAGTAACCCAAAGGTGTACAACATAAGGCACTTGATTATCTGTTCTAATGAATGGGTTTTATATATATATATATATATATATATATATATATATATATATATATATATATATACACACACAAACAACATATTGCACTACATGTAAGCGATAGTAATTGCAAATGCTTACATAGTGCTTTATATAAACATGTTCTACAACATAATTCTGCACATTTTGTTTTTTTTTGGGCATAGTCATGGTGGTGGGGGAAGATCTTACAGCCTCACATAAACATCATATTTTGA